>NC_143205.1:20500000-20803750 GCF_051530095.1 Phoenix dactylifera
TAGTTTGTTTGGTGTCGAGGATGACGTAGGATAGCTTTTCATTGACATCTCATGATTAATTATAAGAAACATTCATGTTATATGTGATCGCTGTTTTGAATTTCAGGTAACACACGGGTTGTGAATCAGAAAGTACTTGAATTTTTCCGTTAGGAGCTTCAAAACCGATTTTCTAATAACTATAATGTCATACTAAAGGAGAGGAAATTACCGCTGTCCCTTTTAAATGACCATCAAAAGGTAAGAATTTATTTATAGTGCCTTTTTATGCACACACTTAAACTTTGACATAAACCACAACCTTATCTGTCTAATTTGGTTGATATTCTGCTTATATTTATGATCAATTTATCTGAAAGAAGAAATGTTCCCACTGCATATTGGTTTTTACCTATTTCAGTGATGAATATTTTGATGGTAGCTCTTAAAAGTTACTGTTTCACTTATGCCACAACTTATTAAATTTGCTTTTCAATCATTCATTATTCTATTAATCTGAATTGGTACATTTACAACTACATAGTGGTGCAAAATTAGGATTAGCTGAGAAGGGGAGTTATAGAATGAATATTAAGGCTATATCTGAATTGAAGCAAAGGTACTCTCTAAATTAATTTGTGTCAGTAGCTCATCTAGTTCAAACATGAAGAACCACGTCACTCACTTACATACTCTAAATCACGTGCTAATTCTGAAGTATAAGGAACTCCTGGTTTTCTCCTTTATGTTCATGAAAATACCTAGGGAAGCACAATTTAGTCTAAATTATTGATATGATGTCATTCATTTACTTGAACCGTCTATGCAGCAATCAAAGGCGCATCTGCTTGATACAGAGCCTTTTCAAGATGCATTTGGACCAAAGAGAAGAAGAAAACGCCCAAAGCTTTTAGCATGTGATTATGAATCTTTGGTTAAAAAGGCAGATGGATCTCAAGGTACTGAGTAATTTGTTAGCGTTCTGTGAAATCATATTTCTGTAAAATATGACTTTTCAGGCAATTTGTTGTTTGTTGATATGCTGCAAAATCATATTTCTGCAAAATCATATTTCTGTGATTATGAATCTTTGGTTAAAAAGGCAGATGGATCTCAAGGTACTGAGTAATTTGTTTGCCTTCTGCGAAATCATATTTCTGTAAAATATGACTTTTCAGGCAATTTGTTGTTTCTTTAAGGATATGCTGCAAAATCAACATTTTCTCATATTACTTCTTGTTGATTCCCTAGTTTTGGTTCTCATATGTCACCTCATAGTAAAGACTAGACCAAAACCTTTTAATTTTTGTATAATATCGAGTTCATTTAATTTTTTGCAGATGCCTTCGAACAGAAGTCTGCTGCCAGGCAATCCAGGGAGGAGGATGAAGAAGATGGCTTACGAGACTTGGTCAGGCACACAATGTTTGAAAAGGGGCAGAGCAAGCGTATCTGGGGTGAGCTCTACAAAGTTGTTGATTCCTCAGATGTAGTTGTCCAGGTTTGTTTCTGCTAATTTGTATTGTAATGCATATATGTGCTAGTAAAACTTGAGAGACTATCCAAGATTTGTGGCAGCATCTTGTGGGAGGCTGGAGTTATATTGAAGTGGTGCATGCAGTTTTAATGGTAGCTTCTGGGATATGATATATATTTAGGCAGCACTTAGGGTGATCGAGACACATCTAAGTACCGTTTCAATTGCTGGCTTAGCTTTCTATAATTTAATCTTGAATGGGCTTTTGTATATGATATATTAACTGGGGGTCCAGATGATGCCATCACAAATGGCTCAACATATTTTTGTGTTTGACATAAATTATCTTATTTGTTTGCTTAGTTGCACCATTCACCTTGATTACAGGTATTAGATGCTAGGGATCCACAAGGAACTAGGTGCTACCATTTAGAGAAACACTTGAAGGAGCACTGCAAGCACAAGCACATGATTCTTTTGCTGAACAAGGTTTGTTATCTCAACAAGTATGTGTTTGCAATATTATGTTGGCCGTTAAATTTTTTGTCAGTCTTTACTTAAAAATCATTTTTAAAAGCTGACTAATGGTCTGATTGGTTTATTTTCCTACCTATAAAGTGTGATTTAGTTCCTGCATGGGCAACAAAAGGATGGCTGCGGCTGCTATCAAAAGAATATCCTACACTAGCATTCCATGCTAGCATTAACAAATCTTTTGGCAAGGTTTAATATTTCATTTCTTTTGCTTGCGGCTCATTCTTTGGCTTTTATTCTGTCATTCTTGAATTACTTTTTACATGCCACAGGGTTCTCTTCTGTCAGTGCTAAGACAGTTTGCCCGTTTGAAGAGCGACAAGCAGGCCATATCAGTGGGATTTGTTGGATATCCTAATGTTGGGAAGTCATCAGTTATTAATACTTTACGCACAAAAAATGTAATCTTCGCTGTCACTTTGAATACCAAATGATAGTGCATTTTCCATTTTCAGTTCACTAGTTTTAAGCTCTTTCCATTATGCTGTATGGTCCATTTTTTTAGTACAGGAACGTAGTCTTTTTTGAGTGCAGAAAAGAAGTTATTTCACTAAATAACCGAGTCAAAGCTTTTGCTTTCCTGTACATAAGCAAATAGGCTTCCTTTTTAGCTTTCTTGGCCAGCATTAGGATTTCACTGAACGCATTAAACATCCAGTTATACAATGCATGAAGCTTATAATTTCTATTTGACCACTTTGTAAAATGATTTCCAGCTTCTTTTTTTTTCTTCAAATCTTTAAGCATTAGTGCTTAGAGGAGGAAACTCTTGCCCCTTCAATGATAGCATAATACACCAAATCACTGCCTTAATTGTTGCATTCACATCTCCTATCATCTTAAGTTGAAGTGTACTAATACTGAATTGCAGTTAAAAGTTGTAATACGCATTATGAAGTTGTTTGATGTTTGGTACAACTTTTTTAAGGATATTGTGGACTTAGATTCTCTACCACTCTTATTTTAATCAATTTTAAATCAACCTGCTGGTACTGATAAATCATGTGAAAGCTGAATAACATATGTGTTTCTGTATTTTCTTGCTTATATGACAATTATGAAAATGTTCTTATGTTTTCTCAAGTTGTTAAATGTTGTTTATCTGATTTGGATGAATTTTCGCTTTTTGTTTTCTGAAGGTCTGCAAAGTGGCTCCCATTCCTGGAGAGACTAAAGTTTGGCAGTATATTACTCTTACCAAGAGGATCTTTCTAATTGATTGTCCTGGAGTTGTATATCAAAACAAAGATTCCGAAACTGATATAGTCCTTAAGGGTGTGGTATGTATATCTTATTTGCCTTAATAACTATGAATATATGTTATTGCATATTATATATGATATTTATTCTTTGGTCAGCTATTGTAGTGTTACTTTATCATGATTAGCACTGTCTTCTTTTAAAGCGGTTTATTTGTTAGAAGTTGAAATAGTTAATTATCCTACTACTTCGATTATTATGCTTTGATGCAAAAGATGGTACAGAATTTGATCAATGAGGTGCCCCAGTCTACAATTCAATTGCTTTTTATAATTTGGATTAATGTCAGCAACTAAATATTGCTGATTATATTAGTATCAAACTAACAACTTAGGAAGCCTGCAGCTTTGGTTAGTACCTACATGCCAATGGTATGTGAATATTTAGTAGTCAGCATTAATATCACATGCATGTGTCAAACTCTAGCCTCTTCATTCTGATTATCTCAGTGATCAGAATTTGATGTGCACGACAGTTCTCCTTGTTTTGCTTTTAATTTTTTTTTTTAATTTTTATTTAGAATCTTGACCACAGAAAAAGTCCATTGGTCCATGTTATGGTGATATGTGCACCTGCAGAAGGTAAGTGAAAGCACATTACTACCAAATGATAGGACAACTATTGGTGAATAGGATCTCCTCACCAGATCCAACTGGTAGCCTTTGCAATTCCTTCATCAGGATAAACAATTGGATAGCCTTGTAATCATATCATTATACATCTTTTAATTCTCTCTACCCTTTTGTTTACATTATGCCAAACAATACAAGATTCAGGAGGTGGAGTAGGTATTTACACGTTATAAGCTATCATCAGATGCCCAATATATCATTCATAGTGTAGATATAGTACTGGAGTGTGCTAGGATATCGATTCAGAGCATCCAAAAAGCATATGTCATTATATTTGCTAATCTCAGTCCAAAATAAGCCAAATGCAGATTGGAGGCTAATTTGGGATTCTTTATCAGGTGCGCATTACAAACTTGGAAGATGCATCTGAACATATAGGAGAAGTCCTGAGGCGTGTAAAGAAGGAGCATCTGCAAAGAGCCTATAAGATTGAAGACTGGTACATCTATTTCTTTTTCCTCTTTATATTTTTTGTTAATTTCAGTTATACATTTATGGCATGGTTTATTTATTTTACCAATATTGTGCTGTTGTTACTTTTCCACCATGAGTTTGTCTGTCTTTTCAGAATTAACTCATGGCATTAGTATTATAATTTAGCTTTGCCTGTTAAGCATCTTATCTGAGTGGCGATTGCTCAACCCTAGAGGTTCATCAGGTGATAGCAATGGATTGCAAGAATAAGGCCGGTATGTGACTGGAAACAGTATGGAGTTTTACTTCTGGTAGAACTTCTGATTTAAAAGTTGTGAGACATTCTCAATGTAATCATAGACAGCTAACATATCAGTATAAGAAGTGTTCTTATTTCCTGGATCCATGCTTTGTGTAGATTCAAAATAGAAGGCTATGCCAAACTTCATACCATATAGTTTTTGTCTTTTATGGTTTTGAGGCATATTATTGCATTAAACCATGACAACCAAGCTTGTATCCCATCTTGTTGGCAACTGCCTTACATGCCCTTTTTTCTTATTAATCTATCAACTTGCTGAATGAACCTGTTTACACTTTGTTTTTCCCTTTTTTTTTTTGGGGGGGGGGGGGGGAGCATGGGGTGGTTGGATATATTGTGTTTGTTGGTCAGGACTGACTGCTTATACTCTTTTTCCAGGGTTGATGCGAATGACTTTCTTGTCCAGCTGTGCAGATCAACAGGAAAACTTCTAAAGGTATGACCTAGTTTTTTTTTTTTTTTTGATAATCATCAATATACAGATATATTATATAAGTCTTGATGGAACACCTCTACCTTCACCAATTTCATTTATCCTATATCTATGTGCATTTACTGCTGTGTATCATGCCATGCTTGTTCTTGACCACTGCACTATTGAATGAGGACAGTAATTCTGCTTTTTCCTCCCAATCACGCATG
Organism: Phoenix dactylifera; assembly: GCF_051530095.1. NCBI lineage: Eukaryota > Viridiplantae > Streptophyta > Magnoliopsida > Arecales > Arecaceae > Phoenix > Phoenix dactylifera. The sequence goes on from NC_143205.1 coordinate 20,505,261, forward strand.
AAAATTGCCCATAGTGCTCTAGCCTTCGACCGTTTCCCAACACTCTGATCCAAATTCAAGCTCCTGTTGTCATTTGGGCATCTTCAGATACAATTGCATTTATGCGAACTCCAGCTAACTTGGTTCTTTTAACATTTTGTCCATGGTTAGCGCAACTCCTGTGCCAACACTCACTCCTTTTGCCTTCCTAGACTTATCATGTCATCTCCACATTCTCATCTTTTGTGGACTTGGCTTCTTTGGTAGGGCTCTCTTATTCTGCCGTATTCTAATCTTACGAAATTGTGTCTATTTGCAAAATTATAGAATTTGTTCTTAGGTCTCAAAGCATGCGTTGGTTAGATAACACCCCAGAAGCACTGATTTCATTATTCTATCTTGTGGACATCAATTTTGAAATATCTTGTTTTGATTTCCATTTTCCTATCTTTTCAGTTGACTGTGTTTTTTTATACTGTTGGCATGTGAAACCTGAGGTGGGACTTCATTTGTAGAGAGAGATTGCAGTTTCTAGCGCTGCTATAGATCCATGGTTGAGATCATATTGAATAATTAAGCCCTTGAAACTCGCTAAGTTATCATCTGCTTAGATCCATTACCATGTGCAATTTCCCATCTTTCACCAACAGCTGCTGTTGCCATGAGCAAGTTATTTATACTACGAGCTATGCTGGCCATGGCCTGGAGAACATAGGCAATCAAGCTCTTTCATGTTTGTAAGTGGCAACATCTCTAAATGATCAAGAAATAAAATTCTAATTAAGCAAAATGCATTTGGTTTTTAAAATTAAAATTCAAAAAACAATCTGCATGAACAGAAATAACGACTTGTACCCATCTCTTCCATTCGATTTTCAACATAAATCAACTTCCCCCTTCCATGCAAATACGAGCTGTAGTTTCGCCCTTTCTCAGAATTTTTTTTATTTTTTAACACAGCTATAAGCTATTAGCTACTGCTAATTTTATAGGTTGTCATCGGCAAGACCTGGTTGAATCTCCCATTCCTTAAGATGACAAATTTCACTTTAGACCTTTTGCATTTCAATGAATGAATTGTAGCAGGTGACGGGTGCTGAAGAGCTAAAACCTTTTCTGGATTATTTTCAGGGAGGCGAGCCTGATCTAATGACTGCAGCAAAGATGATCCTCCATGATTGGCAAAGAGGTAAAATACCATTCTTCGTGCCCCCACCACAACAGCAGGAGGGTGATCCATCAGAAAAATCTGATTCGCTTGATGGAAGCGGAGAACCGGCAATTAGCACAGATCGGACAGCAGCTGCTAAGAAAGCCATTGCTGGCATTATATCATCCCAGCAGCTAATGCATGTTCCTGCTCGCAAGGACTTCGGCGGTGTCGTTGAAACAGAGACCGAAAAGATGGAGCACCCTCAAGAAGATGACAGCCCAACGGAAGTCTAATCAAGCCCCCCTGCAGCTCCTCCATTCATTCTAGTGGGTTTTGGAGAATCATGGGAAGGAACATAGGCCTTCTGTTCCTTGTTCTTATTCTCTGGCTGTTTCCATGCAGGCTTGTTGGTTTTGGAACATTTGAAAGCATGTGGAAGGGGGGAAGGTTTTGCCGTTTCTGAATACTTGAACCAGTTCAGATTTTTTGGTACGTGGAGTCTAATGACCCACCAGAGAGGAAGAGTCTAGATTTTTTGCTTGTATCCTATTCATTTTTGCCTTGATGATTAATAAGATATTAACGGCAAAATCATGATGATTTAGTTATTGCTCCACATTGGGTTACTCCTTTTTTTTTTAATATATTTTTTGTTTAATTGTAGCAAACGACCGAACGTGCCACTTGTAGTATTTTTTTTTGAAAATTATGCTGGTGAATGAATCAAACAAATACTAACCGTCCTGATTGGAATCAGTGGCGAGATTATCTGTTATTACCACCATTAGCTTGTCCCGTACAACTTTCCTTGGCACATTTTGTAGGCCTATATCTTTAGGCGACATTTATTCTTTACCGGATTTTTTTCATCAATATTCTTCTAAAAATTTAAATTTGCATGAATATTTTTTAAAATTTATATTTATATTTATATTTTTTAAAATACTATTTTTTAACAAATGTTCTTCTTCTAAGCCATTAATAAAAATATATATTTATTTAATTAAAAATAAAATAAAATATTAAAATTATTTTTTTATGTTTTATAAATATATATTTTTATATCTATTAAGAATATTTTAGTTATTTTAATTTAAAATCATTAATTTTTTAACGGTGTGGGCACATATGTAAAAACAAGGATAAAAAAAATAAAATAGTAAAAATAAGTGTTTTGTAAATATTAATTTTGAAATAATATTTATGTAAAATTTGTTATTTAGAAAGGTTTTTTTTTAAAAAACTTTTCTTGGTTTTTTTTATATATAGTATTGTTTCTTTTAAGATTCCGTCATTGATTCGTTTCCACGAAGCAGTGGAGTGGGCGCCTGAATATTCTCGAGGGGAAAGAGGTGGAATCCGACTCACCTTCACGGCAGTCTAATCAGCGCTCTCCGCTTTTCTTGTACGCTCTATGTCACGCTTTCCTGATTGGACGGTAGGGATTAATTGAATCGAAGATGAGGTGCGGTGTATGTTTTGCATCGGATAGATCCGGACGGCTGCCACGTTATTCATTTCAGAAAAGGGTGGCTCCCGCTTATTTTGGAAGAGGATGTCTGTGTCGCTGTTTTAATTTACCGTATCTCATTTCATTAGCCATCTCAAGCACCAGCCAAGAGCCGAAGAACTCCCTATTCCCTCTTCAGATGAGAGAGAGAGAGAGAGAGAGAGAGAGAGAGAGAGAGAGCGTTGGAGCCCTAGGGGACGAGAGAGGATGGGGATCCTGGGATGGAGGGCGCTTTCGCTGCTGGCTTTGCTCGCCTCCATCCTCGTTCTTTACATTAAAACCCCTTCCGAGGTTCTTTTTCTCTCTTCTCTCTTCCTATAAACAAGAAGAAGAAATTAAAGAAAATCGAACAAAGGGTTGTTTCTTCGAACCAAGTTTTTTGTAAAATCTGGCATGATCGATGTGTATTTTCTTGGAGAATGATTATTTTTTATCATTTCTTTGTTTCATTTCAAGTTTTTTTTTTAAAAAAAATTCAAGAAGATCGGACAAACGGTTGTTTCTTGGAACCAAGATTTCTTTAAAATTCGGCATGATCGATGTGTATTTTCGTGAAGGATGATTATTTTTTTTTTATCATTGATTTGTTTTTTTTCAATTTTTTTTTTTTGGATCTTTCATATGTGACAATATCGCCGGTTTAAGTTTGAATGGACTTCGATGAGAAAGAACAGGGAAAGACTGATGATCGGATTACAAGAAGATAATAACCCTACAACTGTTTCTTTTTACCAGCAATCGGAGATTAATAGCGATTGCAGCCTTCTCCCCTACGATCACTATTGGATATCCAGCAAACGCATCGTTACACCACAAGGTGTCATCACGGGTGCAGGTATCTCTTGAAAGACAAGAAAATTGATGAAATCAAAGATTACGAATTGAATCGGTTAATTGCCACCCTGATGTGCTGCGATATTCTCCATTCTCTTTGCAATTTTTATGTTACTGGATTATGAAATTACTAGTAAATAAACTCTTTTAGTACAGAAAACCAAGTAGAATTGTGTAATCATAGAGCTAATCTTTATTCTTGGCTTTTCATTGACCTACTGATGATCAGTTGAGGTGAAAGGAGGAATAATTGTTTCGGTGGTCCAAGGAGATTACCTGCAAAGCTCATTCTCCAGGGCACGTGTGGTGGATTATGGAGATGCTGTTATTATGCCTGGTTTGATTGATGTGTAAGCTATCATGGATTTCCTTTCTTTCAATCATCTTTATTTTCTAATTTGTATTGGATGGCGCACCCTTACCCTCCAGTAAATAGTGCTGAGATAAAGATCTTGTTATGCTAAATTGGTTCATGGTTATCTGTCAGATTCCCCCTTTCATGAAAGGTTCTACATATTATTCTAAAGTAGCTTCAAAAAAATGCATCGGTGATCACACACAGATCGTTATTCTGGGATATATAGAGAATCATAATTGTCATAAGTTTTAGAGATGTTCAATCATCCATAGTAATTATGTTGCTTTATGTACAAGACTCACCTTCTTTTCCTGATTCTGAATAATGTTACTATGAGTGTCTCTAGGCCCTCAGTGACTTATTGTATACTGGTATAACTTTAAATCCTCTTAACATCATGGAATCTTTTGAGTCTTATTTACAATTAGTTGCTTCTAAGACTTGCAGTATCGCTCAGTTCATATTTTTTCATCAGTTTTCATATTGTTACGTGCAATTTTAGTATTTACTACATATTATATGATGGTTTATGCCTGTGTCATGTGTTATTACTATATTCGAGGTACTGATATTCCTCAGTGTATATAGTCTCTAGATTTATGACCTGTGTGGCAACCTTAACAGAAGCAAAAAATTACACCAACATTGATGTCAAGCTACAAACTTTGAAGGCTTAATTTTGTTAACCATGTAGTTTAACTTTGTTAGGGCGAAGGCCTTTTAGACAGTTGAAATTACAAGTGTTAAAAAAGGATTTGGGATAGAAAGTTATTTAGTAGAATAGGTGACTTGAAAGTTTGTGATGATGGATCTACAAGAGTTAGTGTCAAGAGTTTAAATATCAATTGTCCAACATTTTATATATCAAAGGACGGAGTGCTATATATGACTTATATTATTAATTTTCCTAGAATACATATGTTTTGAATTTAAGCTTTTTATACAACTTCTGCACTGATATGTTTCCATTTTTCAGCCATGCACACCTTGATGAGCCTGGAAGGGTTGAATGGGAAGGATTTTATTCAGGGACTAAAGCGGCTGCTGCTGGTATACTTGGAAATTTTCTCTTTACTTTAACATTTAATAATTAATATTCATATGATCATTATGCATGGTTCTTGTATTCATTATCTCCCTGTCAAATACTAGTTAGTATGGACACTGGGAACAGAGGTGGTATCAGCTATAAAATTATTTGAACCTAAAAAGCTGAAATTAGAGAGACAACTGAAAGTACATATGAATGTGTTTGGTGCCTGCAAACATACTACTGCAATGACTAAGACATGAAATATTACATGACAACATATAGAAATGACAATTAAGCTATATAATATAAAAAGTCAAAGCAAGACAATTTTGGATTTGAGATTTGGATTTTAAGATTGGCGGTACTTGAAATTTTCTGATATTTTGATACAAAACCAAGTACCAGTCACTGGTGCAACATAGGCTAGGTGTCTTTGGCTTTTTGAGTTTTTATAAACAAGTTTTCCTTCTTGAATTTCTGGAAATTGTTTATGATACATCATTAAACTTCAACGCATTCACTGATTTTCCCCAAAAATGAGAGATCTTCTGTACCTATTTGCAAACACTAAGCTTTTTAGCTGATCTAGTGAAGCTCATTTAACTACTATAAGAGGGTGTCCTGGTGCATGAGTCTCATCCCTCTATGGGATTTGGAGAGGGTCAATTTTTACCCTTATATGTGGAGAGACTGCTTCTGTGTTTTGAACCCGTGACACCTATTTCACAGTAGAGCAACATTCCTATTGTGCCAAGGCCCAACCTCTCATTTAAGTACTACACATACCTCAAAATATAGTATACATGCACAACCAATTCATTCCTCATATCCTAGGTATATTCAGTAGGAAAATGCTGAGAGTACCTCATCCTTCAATCAAGCACTGTCAACGAGTATGGTCAATCATATTATATCATGTAGCTGTTCTCCAAATCATGTTCATGTTCAAATTTTTGTTGTAGTAAGGCCAATATCATGGCTTGACATTTTTGCATCTATATGCAAATTATAGTCACTCAAAACGATCAATATCTTTATATCATTATATATTTACATATTATATTTGCAATTTCATTTACCAAAGAAAAGGGGATCTATTGCTTCACCATGTTCTTGAAAATGCTTAGGTTGATATGTCTTCATCTTTCGTACTTTTTATGGATTCTTCTATTATCATTTGCAAAATCCAGACATTTTTGCTGTGTAAGTTTGTGTTCAATCAAACACATGTCCCAGCATATCTTATGTTGTTACTTGCTTCCAAGAGGACCATTCACCTAATTACTTTCATTAGGTATATAACTTAATTCTATTTCTTGAAACTGAAACGTTTGAATTTTGTTACAATTTCAGATTTCTAATCATAATGACCAGTTCGTTTCTTTCCACACCTTCATTTCTAACTAAGAGTGTGCCAATACTCCTATTTCAGGTGGCATAACAACATTGATTGACATGCCACTCAACAGCTTTCCTTCTACAGTATCTGAGGAAACACTTAGACTCAAGGTTCAGTTACAAGCTTGTTGTTCATCTGAATATTCATTTATATATTTCTGGCAGCCCACAGTTTTATCATGCTAACTCATTTGATTTGATGTACTAGGTTGAGGCAGCAGAGAAGAAAATTTATGTTGATGTTGGTAATGTCTCAAAATACTGTTCTATATAAATTAGGAAAGTTTCCAATTCAAACCACAATGCCCTATCAAATATCCCTGTAAATTGTCTTGATTTTTTTATTTTTTATTTTTGATTCATTGGTGCTAAACATGCTGCCATTTTCTAATCTCTTCATTTTTCATGATATCATATATTTATGTTGAATTGTCATCTCTTATCAACTATTGCTAGGTGATTTCAACATTCTTCTTGCCATTTTCATCTTTAACAGTGCTAATATGGCTATGTTTTTTTGTACTCAGGTTTCTGGGGAGGTTTGGTTCCAGAAAATGCCTTTAATACAAGTGCATTGCAGGGTCTTCTAAATGCAGGTGCACTGGGTCTGAAGGTATTAAATAAATTACCATTTTATTGATTTAGAATTATGATATCTAGCATGATGCAACTTTTATCTAAGCAGGCTGTATAGATGCCCAACTATCATATGAATTATTATTTCCACAATGTATTTGAATTGGTTGAGCGCAGAGGAGTTAAAGAAGTTAAAGGGGTCGAAAAGGTCTTTAATCTTGCAATCCCATGACTTGGTATACTGCAAATCACTTCTTAGGGCCTGTTAGGCAAAACCCCAGGGGATCCAGTGGGATAGGTGGAGAGTGTGTGTGTGTGTGTTTGGAGGGTGGGGGGGGGGGGACAGAAGGGAGGGAGTGGGAGAGGGAGATGGAGAGCATGGGGGGTCATATGCCCGATCCTTGCAGGATTGGAAGAAAAAGACCAAAAGATTTTGCCAAACAGGCCCTCAGATGTTTTGCATCATTCAGAAATTATAAGATTGCAGGAGCGGCTTCCTTAACAGGTTCTACTTGTCAACACCTCTGCTTAGCTAATTTGAAGCTTTACACATGCATAAACCTAAACTAGGTTGAGAATCTTCAGAAAGGCTATTCTGTCACGGTACTTGGATACTTCTGCGGTATACCATGCTTCAATATCTAGGAACTTTATAAACTTGCAGAATCATAGATAGAAGATACATGGTTTGTTCGATTCAATAGGCAAAAAATCATATGAAATGTCTAAGTTATTTAGAATGTCCAATAAAGAACACTAGTTATTCTTAATTAAAAAATTATATAGTTGAGAATTTCCAGTTATCAATATTTTGACTGAACTCAGATTTTATGTGAAAAAAAGAACAGACAATTGACTCAAGATCTGACCTCATGACTTTCAACCATGTCCCTCTTGTTGAAAATAATTGTATCTATACAACAAACAAACTTATTCTTTTATTGACTTTGCACTGTCTCATTTCTAATTATTCTAAGGGTGTGGGAACTCTTTTATGCTTCTAGAGTAAATGTGGATGACATCACTAGATTCCACACTATGGGCATGCAATAATTGTTATATTTTTAAATGCATGAATTCTATAAAATCACAAATACTAGATATGATGATCCTTCACAGAAATAGTTAACTTAGCAAAATACATTCATGAGCTGAAATTTGGTAGCAGAACTATTGCAGCTTTGGTAGCAAGAATGGTGGATAAAAATGGTTGTTTATGAGTATATGAAATTTTGCATATTAGACTGGAGATCTGACTCCCTTTTTTTTTTTATGGAGTCTTTTATGTGTCCTTCAGGAATAAATGATTTTCCAATGACAAATTCAACCCATATCAAGGTGTGTTCACAGTCCTTTTCTTCTTCTAGTTCCTGAAGAAGTTTTTCATCTCATCCATTGCCTTGTTTCTCATGGAATTTCAAGTAGCATTAACATGCTCAAAATTTGAAGTTTGAATGACATGTATTTTGCTTCCTTATTATTTTACAATGTCTTAGTTAGATTGCATTAGTGTACATGAATGCTTGCATATTCTCTCAAAATTGTCTTTGTACTCTAAAAATTAGAAGTTTGCATAAAAGTATGTGTATTATACATGTTTTGTTAGTCAACCAAGTCTCATTATTTTCTTAAATGTACAGCTGAATTTTTGTTTTTCAAATTGGTTGAGTCTTGATAATTAAGTTGTCAAGGAGTTGGATCAGAAACATGCCCCTAGTCATTCATTAGTTCAATTACATAGTAATAAACACACACCTGACATATGATTCCTAAAAAATTCAGCTCTAGGCCCTCCATGATGCCCGACTACTCATTCTGATCAATTAGTGAATCGATGTTTGCTATTTGTGCATTCCTGTAAAAGAAGGTTTGCATGAATAAATCAGTAATTCAATTATTTCCTTTGCAATTGATAAGTTTAATATTTTATCCATATGATGAGTTGCAAAAGGAAATAATATCTACGTCGGTGCTGTTATTGTTGGAAAAATGGATTACTTTAGCAAAAACTAGTTTATTGATCAATGATATAATGTTAAATCGGTTAATCTGGATCTATAAACCTCTTCTTATAGGCAAAGCCAGATCTACAAACTGGTGAGAGAAGAATTTTAGTAAGATTTTCATAATTTTGATATAGTGACTACACCAAGGTACGCCTTCTCGGTACCGAGCCTTGTACCATTGCCATTTTATCACTGTGTCGGTACGGCAGGGGGCCGGTTCGGCTTGCTGAGTGTCGATACATCTCCGTACCATATACTAGTACCAAACTGGTACAGTACGGTATGCCCCATACTATCCGCATTGGTACAGTACATCGATTATAATTTTTAAAGCTGTTGGATACAACATATTCTTCACTTTCTTTTTATTTTCTTCGCTTTGTGCTCTCCACTTTTCATCCTTTGTCAAAATCCCATCCTTTTAATTTTCCTTTCATATGTTTAATTATGACTACTTTGAAAATGGAGGCTGCACTTATCACCATCACTTCATTCGAATATCTTTGGTATTTTGAAAAGGTTGCACCTATCATATTTCTTTTTATATCATCAGTTTTCCCAGGTGTCACCAAGGACCCCTGTTCCTTGGTCATGTTTAGAATGTCAATTCTTTTAGTCTAAAGCTGTGCCTAATTGCCTATAAACTGAAAAGAAATAATATTTTTTAAACTTTTTCCATCAAAGCATTCATTTTTCTTTTCCATTCCAAATGTGGTGTGGATGCTTTATTCGGTGCACTTTTTGATATTTTGACTAATTTTCATAGGAGGGGTTGTATGTATTGGCAAAGTACAGCAGGCCGTTGCTTATCCATGCAGAGATTGTTTTGGATTCTGAAACCAAGGTAGAAATGAATGATGGTGGTTCAGATGCTCGGTCCTATGCAACATACCTTAAGACCAGGCCACCATCATGGTAAGCTGTCTCTCATGATCTTGTTGAACTAAATGATATGCTTGGTCTGTCCTGGTTATTTTGAAAATTTGAAACACTTTTTTCGAAGTTCATGTTAGTGTTGGTGTCCTACCAGGTCATGCTAATGAATTCGCATGATTCTTTTCAAAGCATCAGCCAATTTTGAGCCGAAGTTTTTCTGCTCAACCCCAAGAGTAGACCTGCCTCATCTATTGTCATTTTAAGTAGCTCTCAGGCTGGCCTTCAGCAAGGTCAAGATTGCAGTCTTGCAAAGTTGATGGAAAGGTCAAGTAATTTTAAATAGAGACCATCAAAATCACTAATTAAGATTTGTAGAATTAGCAAATGAAGATTCATAAAGCTAAATATTAGTTGTTGGAACATTGTGATTATTATGTAACATAATTCAGTTTTCTTCGTTTAAAAAAAAAATAGTTTTCCAAGTATGAAATGCATCATAAAGGAAGTGATATGGGACCTTCAGATTGCTATGTAGGATTTTCAATATCTACGCATGCACAGAGGGGTAAGTGTTGAATTAACAATTTAAATCCATTAATATCAGAAAGAGGATCCACAGAATTCACCAACTATACGAACAGTTTAAACCGGTGTAGTTTGCATAACCAATTCGATTTGCTTTCATCAATCATCATCACCATTCGTTGTTTTTTCAAGATTCTAGAAGATATTGGTTTTAGTCTTATGATAAAACTTGAGTTTATGTCTTTGATAAGTAATCATTAAATTTGAAGATGTTAACTTGGTTCTTAAACTTGCATCACGAGCTAATAATGATATTTGTTTTCTGTGTTTTCATTTTTTAAAAATTAATTTTTTAAACTGAATTTCGAAGTCATGGTTCGAATAAGATTCCCACATAACATCCAACCTTCAAGATTGACTTCAATGCAATTATGGTTTTTGTGTAATTTAGCTAGGTAAATTCATATCTTGACACTAGACAAATGGTCTAGATAAGCAGTCGGAAGCCAAAATTCTATACTTCAGGTCTTACACAAACAATGCATAAAGATATTATGTGCTTTTGCTATATAGACTGCCTTGAGATGGGAGGGAATTTATGGATTCACAAGCTGGTTTGGCATGAGAGATACTATATATATTCTTAAAAAAAATGTAAAGCTCAGAATGGCAGTTCTCCTTGCTCAAAAGGATCGATAACCAACACAAGCAGCAAGCCTGGTCAGATCAGCTATGGTTAATCCTGCTCTTAGTTCATTCATACTTGAGGTCATATCACCATAGAGGCTCCATCACACTGTCTTGGAGTAATCTTACTGCCATGATCATCTAGAACATACTTTGGGAATGTCACTTTATATTTATAAAAAATTAACAAAAGAATTCCTTCTACAAGAAATGCCATCATTTTGTAAGTCCATCAGTCTATGCATTAGGGATGCTGGTTTAACGACAATCCAATTGGATGTTTCAGATGAAGAAAAGTATCTCATGCAATGCTATAATGAGCTGTGATAATATTTCTTTTTTTTTCTTGGTAGAAATAATATTTTCTTCATTGCACAGACCATGAAAACTATGATCTGATTTGGGCCCGGAATGTCGGTTTCATAAGCTTTCAAGTTGGTGATAATTGAAATTATCTTTTCACTATGACCTTCAACAGGATATTTCAATGCGAAAACATTGTCTTAATATGTTTGAGAGAGTCTAAAACTCAGAGAAGGTCTAACTGAAATTCAAAGAAGCAAATCTAGACCTTGAATTCGGGATTTTATGGTTGCTTTTGTTTTTTTTTTCTCTTTCATTCATGTTGTCTGATACCATATGCCATATGACAACTATACTGTTCTATTCTTGCTGTTTATCTATATAGAGAAGACCACAAGTGAAAGCTCTAAAATCTTATTAATAGTATGTAGAGAATAAACCATATGATTATGATTTTTGTTCGCCCTTCTCTGATGAGACTAGGGCTCAAATTTTGCCAAGTCACATTAGATTTAATTTAGGATACAAATCCAAGCTGCTTTCGTTGTAAGATTGTAGCTATATCAAGTAAAGTCCACCGAACCGGTACCAGGACCTATATCGATCGGCGGCCGGTTTAGTACGGTACCAATTCGGGACCATACTGACCCATAGTACTCACTAGCGTGCCGGTTCAGAAGCAGCACACCATTTTTTTAATATTTTTTAAGTTTGAATTAATGGTAATCGTTTTTTTAAAATTTTTCAATAATTTTAAGTATAATTTGATATTTTTTTGATGTCTCTATGTTGTTTCTTCTCCTCCTCCTCCTCCTCCTCTTTCTTCTCCTTCTCGTCCTCCTCCTCCCACCACTACTACTTCTTCTCTTTTTTTTTTTTTTTAAAGTTTGAATTGAAAGTAGTCAATTCTTTTTCAATTTTTTCAATGATTTTAAGTATAATTTAATGTTTCTTGATGTTTTTTGATGCTTATATGATATTTCATCTTCTTCTTCATCTGCATCTCCTTCTCCTTCTTCCTCTTCTCCTTCTTCTTCTTCTTCTTCTGCTTCCTCCTCCTCCTCCTCTTCCCCTTGCTCTTCTTCTTCTTCTTCTTCTTCCTCTTCCTCGTATTCCTCTTCCTCTTCGTTGTCGTCGTCCTCCTCTTCTTCTTCTTCTTCCTCTTCCTCCTCTTCCTCTTCCTCTTCTTCCTCTCCTCCTCCTCCTCCGCCTCCTCCTTTTCCTCTTCCTCTTCCTCCTCCTCCTTCTTCCTCTCTTCTTCTTCCTCTTCCTCTTCGTCTTCCTCTTCTTCGTCTTCTTCCTCTTCTTCTTCTTCCTCTTCTTCCTCTTCCTCCTCCTCTTCCTCCTTTTCCTCCTCCCTCCTCCTCCTCCTCCTACTACTACTACTTCTTCTCCTTCTCCTTCTCCTTCTTCTCTTCTTCTCCTTCTTCTTCTCCTTAAACTTCTTCTCCTTCTGCTTCCTCCTCCTCCTTCTCCTCCTCCTTCTTATTCTTCTTCTCCTCCTCCTCCTCCTCTTCTTCTTCCTCTTCTTCTTCTTCTCCTTTTCCTCCTCCTCCTACTACTACTTCTTCTCCTTCTCCTTCTCCCTCTCCCTCTTCTTTTTCTTCTCCTCCTCCTCCTCCTCTTCTCCTTCTTCTCCTTCTTCTACTTCTCCTTCTCCTTTTTCTCCTCCTCCTCCTTCTTCTCCCTCTCCTTCTTGTCTTTCTCCTCATCCTTCTCCTTCTTCTCCTTCTTCTCCTTTTTCTCCTCCTCCTCCTCCTCCGCCTTCTTCTTCTCCTCCTCCTCTTTCTCCTCCTTAACCTTCTTCTTCTGCCCCTCCTCCTCCTTCTTCTTCTTCTTCTTCTACTTCTCCTTCTTGCTCTTTCTTCTCCTCCTCCTCCTCCTCCTCCTCCTCCTTCTACTCCTCCTTCTTCTCCTGCTTCTCCTCCTCCTCCTCCTCCTTCTACTCCTCCTTCTTCTCCTGCTTCTCCTCCTTCTCCTTCTTCTTCTTCCTCTTCTCATTCTTCTTACTTCCTCCTCCTCCTCCTCCTTCTCCTTCTTCTCCTCCTCCTCCTCCTCCTCCTCCTCCTTCTTCTCCTCCTTCTCCTCCTCCTTCTCCTCTTCCTCCTCTTCTCCTTCTTCTACTTTTCCTTCTTCTCCACCTCCTTCTTCTCCTTCTTCTTCTTCTCCTTCTACTTCTCCTCCTCCTCCTTCTGTTTCTTCTTCTTCGTCTTCTTCTTCTTCTTGTTCCTCTTCTTCTTCTTCTATAATGATTATAAGTATAATTTGATGTTTTTTGATGTTTATATGATGTTTCTTCTTCTTCCTCCTCTCCTCCTCCTCCTCTTCTTTTGTTTCTTCTTCTTCATCTTCCTCTTCTTCTTCCTCTTCTTCCTCCACCTCTTCTTCTTCTTCTTCGTCGTCGTCCTCCTCCTCCTACTCTTCTTCTTCTGCTGCTGCTCCTCCTCTGAACCGGTCTTCATAGCCGAACCTGTTTGGCGGCTTATCAGATAGGTTCGGAAGCTTATCAAGAGACTCACCTAAACCCTTCCTCCTCTTCCTCTTCGTCCTCTTCTTCTAATTCTTTTTCTTCTGCTTCTCCTTCTCCTTCTCCTCCTCCTCCTCCTTCCTCTTATTCGTCTTCCTCCTCCTCCTCCTCTTCTTCTTTTTCTTCTTCTTCCTCTCCTTCTCCTCCTCCTCCTCCTCCTCCTTCTCCTGCTCCTCCTGCTCCTCCTTCCTCTCCTCCTCCAAGGCTCTTCCTTCTTCTCTTCCTCTTCCTTCTTCTCCTGCTCCTTCTCCTCCTTATCTTCCTTCTTCTCCTCCTTCTCCTCCTTCATCTCCTTCTTCTACTTCTTCTCTTTCTTCTACTTCGCCTTCTTTCCCTCCTCCTCCTTATCCTTCTTCTTCTCCTTATCCTTCTTCTACTTCTTCTTCTTCTTCTTCTTCTTCTTCTTCTTCTTCTTCTTCTTCACTTCCTCCTCCTCCTTCTCCTTCTCCTCCTCCTCCTCCTCCTCTTCCTTCTTCTTCTCCTCCTCCTCCTCCTCCTCTGCCTACTTCTCCTTCTGCGGCTGCTCCGAACCAGTTCGGCGGCTCATCAAGAGACTCACCTAAACCCTATTGTTAATAATCTTGTAATTTTGCTTTGACAAGTATTTCTATCCATCATTATTCTTTTTTCGCAATGAGGAAGCCTCTTTTGCTCAAATATAGAAACATCGGTACAAGGATTTGGATTTGTATATTTGTTTCTTACTTTGCTCACTTCCAGTACACAAAGTGGCAAACAACTTAATCATTTTTTTCTTTTTTTTTTAACCTGTAATGTTCTGATTAGGGAGGAAGCAGCCATCAGAGAGTTGCAAGAGGCAATGCAAGATACAAAGTTCGGTGGTCGTGCAGAAGGAGCTCATGTTCATATTGTCCATTTGTCAGATGCAGAAGCTTCACTAGATCTGATCAAGGTAGTGCTCATATCTTATTTGTTTAGAAAAGTCATGTGTCTTTGAATTACTGCATGAAGCATGTCCTAAAATCACAAACACAGTCAATATTATGTAGCTCGACACTATCACACTGTATGCTTTCCTTATCAACTAGATGAATTGTATGCTCATGATCCATTTAATTCTTCTTTCGCCGATGATGGCAAGGGGCATATAACCTTACTCAGCAATCCAATCTTATATGTGTATGGTCAACTTTATGGGGTGGCAGCTAGTTGCCTGCCAGTATTCGGTATGCTATCATGACGCTAGCATAGAACAGCATGGCACAACATGGGACAACATGGCACAGTACCTACAGTGCTAGTGCTGGGTCAGCATACCACTAGCACAAGATACTTCTATCCTTAATTATATATCCATTTCCTGTTCAACTCCCAAATGGAATTCTGGCTTCACTTTGGAATCACTTTCCACATATAATTGTTTATTCTTGATATAGCAACAGAGAACTTTAACAAGTCAGCAAAAGCAAATTGTTCTCCATATTTTCAGAAATTAAAATGCTATTCATATATTTTATCTAGTGAGGCCTGTTTTATATACTATAATTTGGCTTTACACAGTTAATTTGCTACTTTTTTTTTTTTGCTTGCAGGATGCCAAAAGAAGTGGTGCTAGTGTAAGTGTAGAAACTTGCCCCCATTACCTGGCATTTGCAGCTGAAGAAATTACTGATGGGGATACACGCTTTAAGTGTGCTCCACCTATACGTGATGCAGCCAATAGGCAAAAACTATGGGAGGCTCTGATGGTACTGAAATATTGCTAATGAAATTTATTTGCTAAATGAAGTCCTCTGTAACATGTTTTAGAATTGTATTTCAGGAGCAACATATAGATATGTTAAGTTCTGATCATTCACCATCAATACCAGATCTCAAACTCTTTGATGAAGGTGACTTTCTAAAAGCATGGGGTGGGATCTCATCTTTGCAGGTCTGTGCTCATTTCTTTTATTAGATGTCAGTCATCTTATGATGTAAATATTTAACTTTTATTTTTCATCCATTCACTTATTTTTAATTGTTTATGCTTGGTGTAACTATCATGCAGTAGATTTTATACCAAGTTTATTCAGTTATTCCTTCCGTTGTGTAGTCATCTCATCTCTACTAATTCAAGTGACAAACAAGAGTTGCTTAAAATAAAGATCCATGAAATCTCTCTGTTGGGAACTCTCTATCCCTGGCTTTTTTTTAAAAGGCACAATGGCAATGCCATTTATTGTCTCTTGGAGACATAGTTGGATAACAGAATTTTCTTTAAAACAAGTTGGAAAACTTTAATAAACAAAAATTATGATTTGCATGCAATTTTCTTTTGTTTATATTTTTTGAAGAATTCCATACCATAGTTGTCATGCTTGTGAATGGCAGCTTATCATTAAGGTTTTTCTCAACAGTGACAATGATATGTATTTTTTGAGATTCTTTAAAGAGGTTAGCAAGGCTGATGTGAATGACTGCAGTTTGTTCTTCCTGTGGCGTGGTCTTATGGACAAAAATACGGGATTACCTTCAGTCAGTTGGTTACCTGGTGGAGCGAGAGGCCAGCAAAGCTTTCAGGTCAAAACCATAAGGTAGTGCATTAATCATTAGTATTATTTTTCAAATATTTGGTGACTTTTACTGATTCCAAATTGAAAAACAAATGGTGTTAAAGAGCAACATGATACCTTTGAACTATATGAATGCCACTCATGCAGCTAAGAAATTTTCATCTGAATTTTTTTTTCTGAGATGATGACGTGTTAAAACATTGACGTGTACACAAGCCTTGGTGTTGAAAACTTGCTGATTAAAGAGGCATCCACGCTCTAACAATGACAGATTCTCCCATCATTTCTTTGTGGTGTATCCTTAACAGATTTTTATGTAATATATTGTAAGGCCCCTTTATATTAATATGCCATAAGGTATAGTGGCATGCTGAGTTTAATTATTAAATTGTTTTGAGTCTTCTTGTACAATCACACAATATGGTGATAATACAGGCTATTTTGGAACTAATCAACATCCATACTCCATGTGATACTTTAGGCTAAGCTTTTCTCGTTGTGTTTTACCATAATGATTCCATTGAAAAGAATATGGAAATGGCATGTATGAAAGGTCGAATTGATATGACCAACTACATCTGTAACAAGAGAGCCATATGCATAATATATTGGTGTAATCTTATGCTAACAAAAGCATTTGTATGCTTTAGGGGGCCCTTGTTGGAGGAAACCATGCAGATTTGGTTGTATGGGAGCCTGAAGCGGAGTTTGAACTCGATGAGAACCATAAAACATACCATAAGCATCCGGTATGTTTCCTCATAGCCTGAAGTATATTAAATTTTTGAAATTCATGTTCTACTTATCATACTTCCATGCACAGTGATCAGTTCTGGCTTACCAAATTATGCAGTTAGAATTTAACATCTATCTTTCTCTTCAAATTCATGCAGACTATTTCACCCTACATGGGCAAGAGACTATCTGGAAAGGTCTTGGCAACTTTTGTGAGAGGGAACCTTGTATACAGTACAGGAAAGCATGCTCCAGCAGCTTGTGGTGTTCCAATACTTGCAAAGTAGACGATGGTGATAAGTCACAGCCAACATCTCAAAAGTATAAACAGTTACTAATTTTTCCATTCAGAGGGAAGAGAGGAAGGGGAGTGGGAGTTAAAAGAGGTGAGTTCTCACGTTGGCTTATAAGGTCATGTTGTCTTATTTCTTACGATCCTTTCCAGACAGGGATGGATATCAACTATTTTCACTTTCATCGCCCGCTTATCCATTGTGAGCGAGTCTCTCCGGACTGTCTAGTCTCCTCTAATTTCCATACATTCTTCCTGTGGGAAGCAACTGTCCATACATTCTGCTTTTTCAAGAGTAAAAACCTACACACTGGAGATTCAACTCCAGCGTGGTTTTGGTAAGCACGTATGGCAGGAGTCTTGTCTTGTGTATCATTGAGCTAATGCTGCATTAATTATAAAATAATGAATTATCTGGCCACGCTCCTTTGGAGTTTCTCCTTTCTACTTTCCTTCATGGAAATCCAGCTTATATGTGGGATTGCCAAAAGTATGAAAAACCACCAAGCATTAATTCTTGCATTATCAAAAGGGCAGCATGATCAGATTTCTTGGCAACTGGTAAATTTTGTTGACGGATTATTGTCATTCTGTACTCTGGATCTAGTTCCCGGCATCAGTCCTGCTCAATGAGTACTTGAAAACAACTTTCATTTTTTGGGGAATTCATCAAATTACATAGGTGTCCATTGTCCTTAATATTGATGCAATAAAAGAAGCACATGTATGAAAAATTACAGCATCAGAAAAATTGTATTGCATGTGTAACGATTTTATGTCATGAATTGACCCTCAACTCTTATCTAAAAAGCAGCATGGTTTGTAAGTTTAGCCTGATTGGAAGTAATAGAGCAATACATGGACATGAACTGGAAATATTTGGTAAAGTGAAATGCAGCAACACAAAACATAAGCTGGGAATAGTGGAATACACAAGAAATAATTGAAAAGACAGTCTCTTTGAGTATGTTCAGTGATTTGCTCGTGTATTCAGTGGGACGGTAATAGTTGGCTTTTATTTTTAATTTACCCTAGCCTTCTGTCATGATCGCAACTACAGAGCATCTGTAGGAATGCAAAAGTAAACCATGGGTGCTCTAGTCATTTTCTTATAAATAGTTTTATCAAATCATTTTTCTTTTTTTAATACTGACTCTCATTAACTTTTTTCTCCATCCGTTTTGCTAGAAATGTAATGCTATATGACTTCCGCCCATGACAGGAGCTTGCCAACCAGCTAGCTGGTCGACATTCTGTTAACGGCTAAACCATTAATTTCCTGTTATATCTCTGTATTCTTTTTGCCTTTTCAATCTCCTTTTATCTTTTTTCTCCCCTTAAGACTTTCTTTGACATGGAATAGTGTTGTGCCAACCTTTTCTAGTCCTTCCTTTTCCTATATTCTTTCTTCTCCTAATATTCTATGCCTTTTATATTAGGGAAGTAGATAATAATATATAATGATAACATTGGCAGATGTAATAATGCTTGTAGGGAATGAAAGCAGAAAATGCAATATTAATGTTTAAAGCGCTAAAGAAATGGACGGCAAACATGATAGAGGCAATGACTATGACACAATAACAGAAATATAGTAGTTTTAAAAGCTCAATGCTAATGATCATTCAGATTACGTATTGTCAATCTTTGATTAGTTTTGGCTTGAGAGATTTTTAGCCATTTTGGTTATCAAGAGTGTGGCTCTCCTAAATGAAAAGCCCAAATGAGTGAATACAAGAATAGATTGCAATCTTTAGCTCAAAGAGTTTGTACATTTGAGGGCTCCAACAAAAGAGACCAAGATTTGTCGTACCAGTCAGTATCGCACCATACGGGACATACTATATCATACCGATATCAAATCGGTATGCAGTCTCGTACTGTATAGACACTTGGTATGTTTTGTCTTCTTGTACTGTACCGTATACCGATGTTGTAATAGGATAGGCTGGCACAGGATCTAGTACTAAGACAACGAATCTTGCAAGAAACTCTCCCACCATCCACTAGAAATAGATTTGAGGTTTATGACAACTACAAGTATGTTTTGATGTGAGAACATAAATTGTGCTCAAAGCAACCCAAGATTGCTGCAATAATTAAATAAATAATGTGTGTCTCTGTTCTCAATAGAAGCAAACATAAAGAAACTATTTGACTTTCAGCAACAAGGGAGCACAAGATCCATAGAGTAATGAACAAGTTAATCAGTGAATGTCTAATGGGCATCCAATTCTAACCTCAATTTGCAGGATGAATAGAAGGCCAGAAGCAGTGAATTAAGCAGAAACCATTATGGAAAGCAGTCTCAGGAACATTATGACAACAGTGTGAAGGCAAAAGTTCTGCCTATCTTTGTACTGTTTAGGATCTTGTCAGCTCACCTGATGACACCTAGATGTCAGCTATATGATAATCAAAATTGGCAAAAGGATGCTATAGATCACAATGTAACAACATGATAAGAAGGTAAATGCCATCTTGCCTTAGCGGTTAATTTAATGGCTATCATTCTACCATAAAGGATACTTGCATGCAGGAATCTTCACCTCTAATTGACAAGTATTAGGGCACCTTTTAGATCCTACAAAAGAACCAAATAGGTTATTAAAGGTGACCATTGCTCAACTCTTACCACAAAGGAGTGGTACAAGAATGATAGTGAACCAAAGGAGATAAGAGGTCTTTCTCTTGAACCTTAAATCTTTTTTTTTTTTTTTTTGTGGGTAAAAAGAACCTGGAATCAAATGATTGTGCTGTTCATAAGTGGCAGTATTCTGTTTCTGTGCTTGCCTGTCTCTTTAGCCCATCAGTGCGGAGCAGAAACTTACAGTTTGCACAAATCAGCAAAGAGAAGCCAATAGAGCAGAAAGGGAATGTGCTCACATTGAATTCCATACTATTAAGGAAAAGAAAATGAAAAAGGGGGAAAAAGGAAATAGCTACACCAAGACATGAGAAGGCTATGGTTCCAGAAGAATCCGAAGACCCTATTTTTTCATAACTGATTAATCAGGCATGGAGCGATCTGGCACTTCACAGTTCAACAAGGAAAACAGAAATGAAAAATAATAGAATAGAGTGGTTTGCCTTGTTCATGGCCTCACATACCGGCAGGAAGCCAATCAACATGCCAGTTGGGTGACAAAATATGGAGCTTTTAACCGAATAACTGTGGTCTGGTCCTCAAACTTCCCTCGACCTCTTCCCAACATTGCTGTGGAAGATGAAAGCCATTTGTATTAGAGTGATACTAAGGCCTCCTTTCCTTCATCAAAAATATACAAATAAATACATATATCAAACAAATACATAAAAAACCAGGTGGTAGATAGTTATACAAATGAAATTGAACTTCTAACTGGAAGCTTAACTTTATGGAGAGAATTTTAGACATTTCATCATGATTGACTCTAGCAGACCTCGTTTCATGGTGCATTCGTGCTCTTGTAACTATCATGGAGCCTTGTTCTTCATATTTTATGTTCAACTAGATTTTTTTCCTTCTTCCCCACCTCTTTTTTTTTTTTTTTTTTTCTGGTGATCAACTCTGGTAGACTGTAACATGGATCCTGCATTACTGGATCCTGGCTAGTTGAATATCACTGGTTTCATGTTTCTAAGAGATGGCAGCTTCCATTGCATGCACGTGAAAGATAGGGAAAAAAAAAAGAGAGGGGACGGGGGATAGCTTCTAAGTAATAGCCCATTCCAAAGAATGTAACAAGATTTTTTTAAAAAAAACATAGATGTCTATTTATAATCTATTGCAATATATCATAACTTGCAGAGCTCTGAATAATGTTATGGTGAAACCTCTATTAGTGCAGCAATGAATCTTTTTGCATTAAAAGAAAGAATATGAAGATTGATAAGTACAGCCTTTCTAAAGTAGATTTCTCTTTCTATTTCAAGCATCATTCTAGGAAGGGTAGGAAACAGAGAAAGTGGGATAGGTATGAGTAAATGCATCTTGAAGAGCGCAGCGAGTATCTATCTGTTCTTTAGAGGTTCAACACCATTTCTTGAAACAACCTAGATTTTAAATCTATTTACAATTACTCATAATTTAAGCATGTAGCAAACGTCCATGATGATATGGTTCTAGTGCACAAAGAGTTCAAAGGTACAGACCAAGATGTAACTTTCTTATGATCATCACATACTTGGAGAGCTTCCGAGTATATCCCATCTCAAACTGCATACACATTTATTGCAATCATGTCTCTAGTGACCATGCCTAAGAAGAAAGCAGAAAAAAAAGCCTGTTCATCATACAAGCAAAATATATTTCTATGTTCACAACCAAGAAAGAGTCTTCAAACAAATACTTTATTTAATAATAGTTAATAATTAAAAAAATTGACTTCCTGACAGCTCTGGAGTTGGTGAACTGGGGAATCTAATAAGTGGATTTTTTTTCTACCTGTATTATTGGGCACTCAAGTAAAACACAGATTCACAGAACATGCCAATGAGAATGGTGTCTGCGAAACCCCCAGCCAGATCTTTTTCCTTGGTCCCTTGGTTAGGAATTTGAATTATCAGTATCAGTGCTACCTGTTAAAGAAAAGCCTTCTTTAGAAATCAAGAGAGCTCAAAATGAGGGCAAAAATGTTACAATGTGAAATAGCATTACAAGGACAAGCAATTATAGTGATCAATGGAAGATGTGAATTATAAACAAGTATACAATTCATTGACTGATGGATGCTATTAAGACCAAGAATAATTAAGTAAAAATTGAATAAGAAAATCACTTTAAATTTTCACAAAGATATAAGAAACTAAGCAGGGGTTAAAAGAAGCAGAAACTAAAACTGATTGAGAGCAATTAAGCTCCCCCATCTGACAGTCTTACTCCACCAATAAGTAAAGCCAGACCGACCAATATGCTCCCAATCCTTGTCCTCCATATGTGTCCTTTTTCGGCTCCTGAATGACTGTATTATTGGATTTGTGAAATGAAGGTACCAACATATCCTTCCTCATGCTAATAGCATACTTAAGATTAGCGCTAACTTATTCCTATAAAAGAAAGAAGAAGTTTTATGCAAACTCCAGAGATTCATGTTACACAAGACAGCTTTTGCATTACAGTGTCAGGATAAGCACACAGAAACATATAAATTATATCAGCATTTATATTGTAATCTGAGGTGTGAATAAATACATATAAACTATGTAGCAATATCCCTCATATCACATCCACATAAAGTGCCTAACGGGCTCATAGATGCTATAGTCATGCACAAAATAAATGTGTCGTTGTTGTGTTTCTTGCTTCAATGCAACCAAAACTCGTTGAATCAGCTGGTTGGAGCCAAAGCCTCTTCCTCACTCCCCCTCCCCCACTCACTATGAAGAGAAAGCAGGTAAAATGGGAAGGGTGGAACCCTTTGGCTCCATTCTGACGGTACCAAGGGATGCTAGCTGGTGCTGATCAGTATTGCTTGATATAGAGTGGCACCCCTCAGTTCAGACTGGTTCACCAGGAGCAGGATACCGAGTGTCGGTCCTTCATTAGTCCCAGTTTGGTAATAGATTGGATCATGCTGGCACCCAAAATATTGATTATTAGTGTTTTATTACCAATAAAAATTCATAAATGATGTTAAATGTGCATGTTTTATGTTTACAAAGCTCCATTTCTTTGCTAACACATATTTAGACTAGTGGTGTACCAAAGACCATTTCCATCTTAAATATCAAATCTCTGATTGCATATCTATCTTCTACTCTTCCATATATAAATACAGCATCTCCTCCGATAAGAGTTAATACAGTGATCTAATATCTCCCCTTTGAATTGCTCTCAATCTTATTGCCTTATCTTATTTACGGTGGATATATCTTAAATCATTAATTATTTCTTATCCTGAAACTAACATAATAACTAGTAGAGCCTGTCATATCCTTTTTCTCTTTTCTTGGATACAGGCGGTATGGAGGATACCATACATAGGGCACTAGTACAAGGTCAGCCCTGACAAATGGTACTATTTGTTGTGGCGACACCAACAGTCTAACATGTGTTGATACAGGAATACAGCTCATTGTATTGGAATGAACTAAGACTTAAAACATTCATCACAATTCTATCCATTCCATCACTATCTCATTTCCATTTCTAAGAAAATTCTAGCCATATAAAATTATACATCAGTTATCAGTATAATCAATTCCATGAGTTTTTATTTCTTTCCATTTGAACTCTTGTGAGCATGGAGACCTTTAATATCCTTCCCATCATCATTCCCACTATCTTTGTTTCCCTTTTTGGTCTAACAAGATAATTTTTGGATTATTATTTCTAAAACTGAATAATATATGATGAGTCATTCAATAAAAAGGATGAAAATCATATTATTCATCTTAAGATCCATGCTTATCTGAAACTTATGAGATAAAATTTAGAATTCCGGTGCTTACAGGATAGGCAGGAAAGTAATTCTTTATCTTTTAGTGAAGATAAAAAGGAAGATGAAATGAAAAAGATAAGGAGGACAGCAGTTGAAAAAAATAAAGAAGATGAGGAAAAGATAGCAGAGAATAAAAGAAAAGGAAATACAAGGAAAGAAACAATTTATCCATTTTGCTGAGTTTAAACAAATTGTGACATTATTTGTGCCTCGTTAAATAGATTGCCAAAACTTTTGGTCAAGTTGCGAGAAAATAGACCAAAAGTCCTATCATTATATGATACTATTTCTTACCATATTTGGTTGTTTGGCAAGGATAACTTGACAACATCACAATTCTACTACATTTGTATATCTTTACATGTAACCAAAGTTTCACAGTATGGTATTTTTTGTTAACAATGTAATTTTTGCTTCTCCACTTATGGCTATTATTTTACACAATAACATTATTAGCATCATCTTCTTAAATTGTTCTTCCTTTGATTATTTATGAAAATAAGTCCTAACTTTTGACTAATTAGCTAACTTGGTTTGGAAAAGACTTTGTTTGCAGTGAATATGCTAAAGCTAAAATTTGGCATTTCTAAGCAATTACAATCGGAAAACGGGATACTTCATTTATTCATATAATGTCATCTTTACATTTAAAATAATACGAGTAATGACTGTCTCATTAAGTGTACAAAACCTTAGAATGTAGAATTTATTTACTACCATAATGGCTATGCTTGCTCCCTATCTTGGGTACAAGTAAATAGAATTTCTAATAAATAGTGTATTATGTTAAAGTTTATCGATATAAGTGCAGGTTATTGTGCTTGCATTGGTTCCAAGCACATGCCAAAGCTTCTAGAAACTAAAATGGGCACATGACAGCCCATATCGGTCTGTACCAGTTTGGATCAGATTGGCACACTCCAGCAAGCATGGTCGTTAGAATCTTCCTTTTCATTATCCAGATCTTAGGATCCGGATCCAAATGGCCTAAAATGATCCAGCTATCTATTCTTTGGATTAGGATCAATTAAGAAGATAAAATCTCGATATAGTCCCTTAGATTATAAGATCTGTCTAGATTATGTTACTTCGATACTAAATCAGGTATGGAGTATGCTCCATTTTCCATAGTTTATTTGATTATATGACTCCTAAATTACTTATTACGAATAAGCCTTGAATACTAAATTAGCAAGCTTGTTACTGGAGTTCATGAAAATTTTGTATTCATGCAATGATGCAATCATATATTAAAATCTTACCCTTGTTTCTTTTCTAAGGCATTCTATTAATTGAATTGATAGGTGGTATATAACTATCATGAATAACCAGCCACGATGTTTGTTTGATAGATTGAAATATTCATTATGAATTGTATACTCCCTTAGATTATAAGATCTATCTTGAATATACTATTTAGATATTAAATCAGGTATACTCCATTTTCCATAATTCATTTTGTCATATGACTTTTTAATTACTTATTACTAATAGGACTTGAATATTAAAATTGGTAAGCTTGTTATTGGAGTTTATGGAGTTCAAAATAAGAGGCAAATTTTTGCTTTCTTACAACCAATATATTAAAATCATATCCTTGTTTCTTACATAAGACATTCTAATTAATGTAATAATTGAATTGATAGGTGGTATATAAATATTGTGAATAGCTAGATACAATGTTTGTTTTGTTAGACATGCTATATAGGTTTAGGCTGGTGGAGGCTAGAGTTCTCCTATTAATGGCATTTTATTCTTTATTCATCTACTCTATTTTACTGATATTTTTTTTTATTTTGATATTTCTTATATTTTTTTAAAATTTTACTCCGCCCCTATTTTTGTGCGGTCGAAGGAGATGGGGACCTGAAAGCCATCTCTCTCCCTCTTTCGGTCTCCCTCTCCCTCCCTCCCTCTCTTTTCCTCTCTTTCCTTCTCCCTCTCTCCCTCCCTCACCAGATTTCTCGAGCTAAGGAGTGAAACCGTGCTGGTCCACCCCTGATACAATTCGATACTCCCGAGATGGTTCAAAATGGTACCGCCTTCTATACTAAAGTTATTTTGGGTATGTATATGCCACATTTGTCACAATTTAAGTGCAACATAAAGCCCAAATTATTACTTGCATAAGTGTACCAACTCAATTAAGATCCATGCTTAATTTTGGAACCTCTCTTAAAATATTTGTGCACATGTCTCAATCGTCGTCAATTCATTTGTTCAACTTGTTAGGTTTGTTCTTTGCCTCCATCAAGCATTATGGTTCTGCTTGCTTGCCCACTTGCTCATTTAAACCATCACAATTTGATTAGCATGTTTAGCCACTTATTTGCCTAGCTAGTTTCTATCACTATCCTACTTACCAGGGTCGGCGGAATCGGTATTGATTGCCCGATGGCACGAGTCGGTACGGACCCGCGTCTTGCCGTGTTGGGCCTGTACCAATATATTAGAAGAGGCGAGAGAGAAGGAGAACAAGAGAGAAAAAGAGAGAGAAAAGAGGGAGGCCGGTGGAGAGCTAGTGGAGGGCCGGAGAGCCGCCGCACGAAGCAGGCGGAGGCCAGAGAGCCGCCGCATGGAGGAGGCAGAGGCCGGAGAGCCGCTGGAAAGCCGTGGAAGAAAGGCTCCACTCCGGTCCCCTGTTTTGAATGAATCAAGGGACCGAAGTGAGCCCCTCTTCCACGTCTTCCTCCTCCGTGCGGCGGCATTCCGGCCCGCCTCCGCCTGCCGGCCTCGACCTTCCTCCCTCCCTCCTTTGCTCTCTCTCTCTCTCTTTCCTTCATCTTCTCCCCCTCCGGCGCCGGTCTCGTTTTCGTCGCTGGAACCGTTCCGGTCCGTGGCCGGCAAGGCTCAGGATGCCCTAAACAGGGCAGTTTGGGATGGTTCCGCCAACCTTGCTACTCGCTAATCAATTTGTCTTGTGCTTTGACTACAATGCACCTACCAATGAGGGAAATGAATGTTTGAAGCCTCGCAATCCCTTCTCAAGTATAGAAATTAGAAAGGGTTATTTTTATCCCCTTTCTTTTCTTGCTAGATCTAATCCGGTTCATAGCTCGAGCCTTCAATACTAGATATAGACCCAGCCTAAGCAAATCTCAGAATTTACTTTCAATTCGAGGCTAGATTGACAAATAATGCACCTAGCTAGTTAAGCTAGGTTCCCGCATTTTTCAAAAGGAAAAAAAATTCCTGAGAACATTCATCCCCTTCATACATTCACATGTGAAATTTTAACTTCAAATGTAAAATAAATTAATCATAGTATTATCCAGTAAATCTTCAAATAAATATTTTAACTTTCTCTTTTTTCTAACTTTCTCTTTTTTTGCATCACTAGTTAGCTGCTCAATCTTCCAAAATCTTGAGAAATAGTAGGATGATGGCTGCATGGGTATTTTAATTCCGCATCAAGATACTACTATATGTAGCATCCGCCAACTAAACGACAACTGTATTTGCTAGCAATTATTGTCAGCCATATCCACACATCTTCTATCAAAATGTTTCTCCAAATGCCACATATGACCCATAATAGTAAGTGGCCAAGAAGTCCATGATGAAAGAGAGTATGACCCATAACAGTAAGTGGCTAAGAAGGTCATGATGAAAGAGAGCATTGGTAGTACATAACTGAGGGAAGTTAAGATTTTGGAAGAATCTTCAGTGCAATGTTTACAGATCAAATTTAAGGGGTCAAGTGGATCCTCACCTCCAATAAGCTAACTCGTGAAAACACATCAGACCATCTAGCTTCCAGAAGAAGATTAGGCAAGCAGCTAGTTCACAGAACAGTTAAGAACAAAACGAGAAGAGAAACATGAAACCTGGAAGCTAGAGAGGGAATTAGTTGCTAACTGCATCCCATATTTGGGTTGTCGGAGAAGACCTTTTAAGTGTGACTATATATCAAGTACAAAAAGATAAAGATATAAATTTCACATTCCCTAAATGAATGTATGTATGTATGTATGTATGTATAACACCATCCAAACACCTCCCAGAGGAACCAGAACAGAGATGCATGTCTCTAAATTTTGCATAAATGATCATTTGCTCAGATCAGAACTGGAAGAGGTTGTCACACAGATGGTAGCAACTTGAATAAATAATACATGTAAAGGAAGGAAATCAGAACATTATACAAGTGCATGGCAAAGTAAGACTATGAAGCAACATAAGCATTAAATTAAAGTTTAAACATTACATTAAGATAACAAGGTCTCTCCTGCATGTCATTTTCCCACAGTAAGATAAATGCATATAATGTGATAATAACATGACCATAGTTTGGAGAGTTTCCTTTAACACCTATTTACTAAAACTATAAGCAAAAGCACACCACATATGCACTTTGCAGACTACAGGATTAAGACCTTACATGCGATAGGAAGACACCTGAAACCAGTAACTACATTGCTGGTCCTTCTACAAATACTTTCTATCATCCACGAAATGGACTTCAAGACGCGCACATCCACTTGCTCTATTATACATAAGCCAGAAGTATAAGAGAAAGCAGATAAATAAATCTTCAGAATTAGTGAGCCTAAAACTCATCAGGAAGAAAATCACGAAAGATCGCAAAAAAGGCGAGGAAAAAAATGCTAATCAGAATATTTAAGGATGAGAAATGCATACCTATGCAGAAGCATCCTGTGTTTGAGATGGTCCAGCAACAGTTTCTGGAGACCTGCAATCAATAAAGGTTTTGTTGGATATTAACTTTTCAATCCAGTCTGTGATTCATAAGAAACAATAGAATGACAAATATCTGCTAGTCTTTAAACCAGATAGAAATTGTGGAAATCTTAAGTTGTGTTTCAGCTGCTGATGATTCCTAGAAAGAGAATGTGAAAGAGGAGGAGATGTTTGATTTGGATATGAAAGTACGAAGACTGATATATACAACATCACAGCTCCATGAAGCCCTGAAACATAAAACTACTGGAAGTACCAAATTAAACCCTAACCAATTTACCAGTCTTGCAGGGTTATTAACTCCATTAATGATCTATAGAAAAACGAAGCAACTATGAAGAAGCAAAATTCAAAAGTGACTGAGGATTCACGTAATCCAATATATCAAAATACTGCTCAAAATAGCATCTGCAATGTTACACCTGCAACATTATATGATGAACATGACTATAGAACTATATCAATAAAAGTAAAGCAATTACATCGGCGATATCAACTCCATTTTTCCCCCTAAAGGAAAAGGTTGCAAAGCATTGGTGACGGGAGGTAAAGAAGGAGCAGCGGTCAACGGTAAGTATTATATGATTTAGCAGAACAAAGCATGGCCAGTATAGCAAGCTTTAAGTGAGATGTTAAACCATCATCATCATAAGAAAACCTGTGTTCTTCTATATTGTATTTAGGAAAAAAATTGCAATAACTTGAGCAATCAATCCATAATAGTACAGGGGAGAAGTATTGCGAGCTGCTTACCTAGCTTCTCCTCCAGGGTATAAAACAGGAGTCATAAAGATGGATGGCTCATACAGAGGGCTAAATAGTTCTTTCTGAGTGAAAGGATGGAGCATGCCATTTTCCAAATCAAACATCCCCGCTTCCTCAAACTTGCACATCGCATGATTATTGTAGTGAAGGTCTGTAAAATAGATGAAATTTTTCTTGCATCCAGGAAATTCCTCCTCCAAGATCGGCACAGCCTGATCGGGGGTCAAAAGCAACGCCATCTTCCCCAAATCCTTGGTCTCTACCCACGTTCCCGTCTCATTATCCAGCTTAAAAACTTCAATTTTGAACGTCCTGCAGATCTGTTCCCCATACTCCATCAAAGCAATGCACCGGAGCCGAGCGACAAATAGAAGGTCTCCATCGACTTCCACTAGATAATTCGGGTAGCCACTGCGCCCACCGGTGGAAACACAGATACTAGTTCTCGGGACTGGGCTCGCGAGGTCGCAGACCACGACGGCGGGATCGGCGGGGGCAGCGTAAAAGCGGCCGTTGTAGTGGATGAGATCGGAGTAGATGCCATAAGGATCATTGATGACGGTCCATCTGGCATCGCCAGGGCGGCAAAACGTGAGCTTGCCGGTCGCACCATTTATCGCCATGATGATGCAGCCAGTGGGATCAACGACGGGGTCGGCAGAGAGGACGGCCTTTAAGAGGGAGCGGCCGCGGAGGCACTGGGCAGCGTAAAGCCTTTCCATTCCGAGGGAAGGCGGGACAGGAAGGGGGATCTGGGTGTGGGCGAAAGGGTGGACGAGGTGCATGTGGAGCTGGCGGTCGACGGTGATGAACCAGCCGCGGGAGGCGCCGCAGATCCAGCGGTGGAAGAGCTCGGGGACGTAGAGACGGAGGGGGCGGCGGTTGGCGAGGGGGAGGAAGACGAGGTGGCCGTCCAAGGCGTGGTGGGGCTGGTTGAAGGGGAGCATCCAGGGGCGCTCGAGGGGGGGCCGGGCGGCGCGGCGGGCGGCGGCCCAGGGCTTGCAGACGATGGTGAAGCGGAGGTAGTCGGAGAGGAGGGGGAGGCGGGAGGCGATCTGGGAAAGGAGCTCCTTCGGGAGCTCCGACCAGTCGGGGGTGAAGGCGTCCATGGCGGCGGCGATGGAAGCGAGGGGGGGGGAGGGTGGGGAAGGGAACGTTTAAAGGGCGGTGGTGTGGGAATGGCGTGACACGGGGGGGCAGGCGTCGCGGTAGGGCATCACAAGTGGCGGGCGGAGGGGAGGGGAGTCATGGAACGGCGTGGGGGAGCGGTGGGCTTCTTTTCGAAGAGTAACGGCCATGGGAGGAAGAAGACACAGGCTCAGAGTGACAGATGGAGTCGTGCGCGGATACCCGGGTCTGGTGTGGCCCCAGGTGCGACTTCACGGTCGATGCGTGATTTAAATTCAAGTTTCCTATTTTATATAGTAATATGAAATTATTTTTGGATCTGTGTGAAGAAAAAAAAACATTCCATGGTTAATAAATAAAACATCAAATATTTATGTATATATTTATCCCACTATATTTAAAATATTGTATGATACTCCAAATTTTGTATTTTCATATAATAACCTAGGAATCATTTCAAGGTCACCATATAAAAATGGGTAGTGAAATTTATGGGTAAGACCTAAGTTTTACTTTTAGTGACCTAAGAACAACTCCAAGAACAGTCTAAGTCACTATATAAATTGTGAAAATAATATTACAAATAAATTCTAGAAAGAATAATTTTTTTGTTGCCATTTTACGACGCAATAACCATTTTCTAAGGTCATTACCTGAATTATTGGAAGTGAAAATTATAGTAAGTTCTGAATATCATTTGCTTAGCGAGCCAAGGATTTGAAATATTAAAAATAAAAAGTTTAATCATAGTATAATTAATGGACCATAGAAAGACTAGTTGTCATGTTTCATT
The DNA here is from genome assembly GCF_051530095.1 of Phoenix dactylifera. NCBI lineage: Eukaryota > Viridiplantae > Streptophyta > Magnoliopsida > Arecales > Arecaceae > Phoenix > Phoenix dactylifera. The sequence goes on from NC_143205.1 coordinate 20,536,378, forward strand.
TTCTGCATTCATAATATTGTTCCATGGACTTTGAATGGACTGTAGAAAGACTCATCATAATTTAACAAACCACGGGCCAAGCTTGAAACTATCTCGACTTGTCCAAATTTGTATTCAAACTCGACTTGTTTGGGTACAATATCAAATTCAATTTTTGTTTGAAGAAATCCATAGTTAAATCATGCTCAAAACTCTTCAGTATTTTAAGAAGCTGGAGATGTTTGGGCTGCTTTACTTTTCTTTTAGATTTTTTAAATAAAGTTTCTAGCTTAGCATGTTTCTAAATCAAACAAACTTAATTAAATCTATTATTAAGCCAAGCATCCTAAGATATTAGTACTATCACACACACACACACACATATGTACATACATGTATATCTACCAAAATAAAAGCTCTACCCATGCCGAGTTCTTCATTTGCCATGAACCCTCATATTAATAATAATATTGATAATACTTTCTTATTTAATACGGTGTTTTATCAAAATATAGTAACATGATTGATAAAAAGCTTATCAGCCTACTAAATTGTGTTAAATAAAGAACTCCTTATTAGTACTACTAAATTAATATAAAAATTAATGATATTATTAATAATCATATTTACTTAATATATATTGGTATTAATAAAAAAATATTTTTTATTAGTGCTATACCTGCTCCTATCGTATGTATGTGATTAAATTATACTATTGTTTCATTATTTCTATTTTATAATCATGATATTGCTTAAAAGTGGAAGTGCAACCGCCAATGATCCCGCTGTATTGTATTTAAATATTTTTTATATGCAATATTTTTTTATTTCTTATTATACATAGGTCGAACTGTGATCTTATTATTTTACAATATCAAGATACATACATATAATAGTATAATTTTGTATATTAATAGTATATCATAATAATATCAAAAATTTATATTTTTTCTCAAAAAAAAATATAGACTCTATGACTATTCTACCATATATGGTAGATAGATAGAAAACCATAGTAGATAAAATTGGGAGGGGAGACAGTAGTTGCCAGCTGATATCAACCATCCATCACACGCTTGTGCTATAGCATTCGTGCAGAATGTCCGCACATTATGATTTGTGCGTGTATATCCCCATGCATCGATGACGGCGCTGCAACCCACTCGGCCCCTCCGACAAAATCCAGTCATCTGGCTGGCATCTTCTGTAGCTGTTCCCTCCAAAACGAACCGGATAAGATTCCGCGCTTCCCCTCGGCATTCTTCCCGACCTCCATAAAAAATCGCAGAGAGTCTCCGACTTTTCGGATCCGTTTCGTCGTTCCCTCTAAATAATGTTCGATTGCTTCATACCCGTCAAAAAACTGTCAATTCTCTTTTTCCCTTCCGATTTCACTATCTCCGCTACTCACAACTCTAGGGTTTCAGTTCTCGCATCAATTAGAGCTTCCAATCTCCCTGGTAATAAGATCGGCTCAAGTTCCATCGGCACCGGAATTAGGGTTTCCAACGCCTCCCAGGAGAAAGCCGAGAGCTTTGGGCTCTCAAATGACTTCCAGAAGCCGAGAAATGAAGCTAGGGTTTCGGAGGTTCTACGCGAGGAGCTCCGGAAGGAGACGGAGAAAACCCTGGAGTGGAGCTTGATATGCTCACAAGTCTCTGCCTTTGTCTGTACGAGCGCTGGTAAAGCTCTGTGCCGGAGCGGGAGTCTTCCGATTGGTCGAGATCGTGAAGAGAGCCTGAAGCTCTTGGATCAGACGGCGGCGGCCGTGCTCCTTCCCCAGCCGTTGGATTTTTCTGGTATCGATGATGTGTCGGAGATTGTGAGGTCGGCAGTTGATGGACAGCTGCTCACCATTGGGGAGCTCTGTGCTGTGGAGCGGAGTCTCCGGTCTGCAAGAAGGGTGTTTGAACAGTTGGAGCAAATTTGGGCCGCCGGAGAGTCTCCTGATAGGTGACTAGCTCTACCTAATTCCTTTCCTCAAATAATTATTTTTTGAATCAAAACTGCAACTTAGTTTTTTTTTCACTAAACTTATATTTGACATGTAAGAAAATTTGCATCTTTTCTCTAAATCAATGCAAAGATCTTACTTAAAGGCTCGTTGATGTTATTTCTCGACGAATTTAAAGGCTTCACCTTTGAAAATTTCCAGTGGCAGCAATTTTTAACATTTTCTGCAGTGAAAGGCATCATTTTAACAATGCATGTTATATGCACACAATTTCTTTTTTGGTGTTACATTTATTAATCAGTATATCTGATTAGACTATGTGCGACATTTAGTTAGATTTTGGATGCTCTTAGATTTTCAGCTCAAACCCATTTTTCTGTTTTATTTATGTTCCTGATTTACAAGCAGCAGTTACATAATACTATCATTTGTTTATTCCTGAACAGGTTCTCTCCTCTTCTTGATATACTGCAAGATTGTGATTTCCTTACAGAAATAGCAAACAAGATCAGATTTTGTATTGACTGTACTCTCTCTATAGTTCTTGATCGGGCTAGTACGAAGTTGGAATCTCTTAGGTTGGAAAGGAAGCAGAACATGGAGAGACTAGAGTCTCTGTTAAGGAAAATATCTATGGAGGTTTTCCAGGTTGGCGGCATTGACAGACCTCTGATTACCAAGCGCAGGTCAAGAATGTGTATTGGTATTAGGGCTTCTCACAAGTCTCTACTTCCGGAAGGTATTGTTCTAAGTTCCAGTAGCTCTGGAGCAACATATTTTATGGAGCCAAGAGATGCCGTTGTGCTGAACAACATGGAAGTTAGGCTTTTGAATGATGAGAAAGATGAGGAGCTTGCTATTTTGAGCTACCTATCTTCAGAAATTGCACGCTCAGAAACAAAGTTCAGGCTTTTGATGGAGAAGATTCTGGAGTTGGATCTTGCTTCTGCTAGGGGTGCTTATGCCCTGTGGATGAATGGTGTGCACCCACTTTTCAGCGAAGGCCATCAAATTATCAACTCAAATATATCTGCGAACTCTCTGTCAATAGATATTCAAGGCATTCAGCATCCTTTGCTCCTTCAACCTTCACTTAGAAGTTTGTCATCTACTTCAATACCAGAAGCTGGGAGCTCAGAAATGTTGAGTAGGAGAGATAGGGCGATGGAGTCTGAAGATTTGCCCAAAGCTGAAACACCAGTACCCATTGACATCAGGATTGGATATACCACAAAGGTGCTTGTGATCTCTGGACCGAACACTGGAGGTAAAACTGCGACTATGAAAACTTTGGGTTTGGCAGCGCTAATGTCTAAGGCTGGTATGTTTTTGCCAGCTAGAGGCAGGCCAAGGCTTCCATGGTTTGATCAGATTCTTGCTGATATTGGTGATCACCAGGTAGTTTCTCTGCCTTTTTTTAAAGAGAAGATATATGCGTCTTTAGGTGATCAAATTTGGATTTATTTCTGAAAACCGTATTTTCTGGATTGAAGACACTGGAGCATAATCTCTCAACCTTTAGTGGGCATATATCACGCATCTGCAAGATAATAGAAGTTGTTTCAAAAGATTCACTTGTTCTCATTGATGAGATTGGTAGTGGTACCGACCCTTCAGAAGGTGTGGCTCTTTCCACCAGCATTTTGCAGCACCTTGCTGGTCGTGTTAATCTAGCCGTTGTGACTACCCATTATGCGGACTTAAGCCGTCTGAAGGATCACAATTCTCAATTTGAAAATGCTGCTATGGAGTTTTGTGTGGAAAGCTTGCAGCCTACATATCGCATATTGTGGGGAAGTACTGGTAATTCCAATGCTTTGAGTATTGCTAAGTCAATTGGCTTTGATCAGAAGGTGCTGGATCGTGCACAAGAATGGGTTGAGAAGCTAGTGCCTGACAAACAAAAGGAACGGCAGGGTTTGCTTTATCAGTCATTGTTGGAAGAAAGGAACCTGTTAGAGGCTCAATCAAAGGAAGCTGCATCCGTTCTTTCAGAAGCTAAGAAGTTACATCTTGAGGTATTTTCTTGTCATTTGCTAAGACAATAATTGATTAAACTCATGAATGATCATTTGGTAATGAAGCCATGTGGTAGTTAACCTATGTACGTCTCCAATGCTAGAGCAGGTTCCATCCCTTCTAATTGGTAAGTTTCCCAAAAGGTGGGTCATTGCTTCATTCCATCTGTTTTATATTTATTATCAGTGGATCTTCAATGTGCACAAGAGGTATCTTCATAAACATGATCATATCTATTCAATGGATGCGTTCACTTTCTCAGGTTTATTATGTCAACAAGATCAATTTGTTAGCTGGATGATCACCTTTGTCAAATTTAGCTATTTTAATTTTAGCTTATTCACCTTTTGTTTCTTTCAACTGTTAATTTTCTTACTCCCCCTCTTTTCTTTTTTCTTTCTTGCTCTCTTCTTATACCTTTTCTCATCAATAGATTGGGTGGGTTATGTTAAATCTTCTCCTTTAGCCTGTTGCTTTCAGCAGGAGGAGAGCTAATCACAAGAGTGAAACATGAGTTATGTGGATGAGCACAAAGAAATTATTAGAAAGAGGTCGCCTTGGGCCTACAAAAAATGCTGTCTCCTAATAAAACTTCGACTCTATATGAAGAATTTTTTACATGTAGTATTCCCAACACTAAAACTAATCGATCTTAAAGAAAATTCCTGCTGCATCACTATTGAGCTCTGACATCTGGTAAAATCTCACTGTAAGGAAACTGTAGTATTGTACCGATAAAGAACATATTCAGACAAACTCAACAAGGTGTTGGCAGCTATATTTCTTTAAGTTTGTCTTTACAATGCATGAAGTTCAAGTGTCACTTGGCTCAATTCTTGCATTCTAAGGGGATAGGAGTTTCCATATAAGGACTTTTTTGGATAATCCTCCCCAATCCGTGGGATTGGAAACAGGATTTCCAGTATATCAGGCCCGGCCTGGCCCACATCAACTAGAACTCCTCCAGCCCATTTATGGAGGGAGGGTAAAATAGACCTCTGCAAGTCCTGTTTTTCCCCTTCTCCCCCTGCCGACCCCTCCCCCTCTCCCTATCCCTCTCTATGATACCCCCCTCCTGTGTGCCTATGTCTTCTGTGCTAGAGGGCCATGGAGAGGCCCTATTCCTTCCCAACTTCTAAATACAAGACACCATTAGAACATTGTTATGAATAAGGACTAAAGAGCGACACCATGCATGCTTTGAATCTCATTCTTTTTTCTTTCCAGATGTTCGGTTCAAATTTTGCTGCTGTCTTGGTGTTGCTTTCAGTTGCAAAGTATCAACAAGATGCAATGCAATAAGCACAGATTTGCATCTTTCTCTAATATGCTGTAACTCTGAATCTTGATATTGCTTTCTTGGATCGTATAGATTCGCTCTGAGGCTGAAGATCTTGATAAGCATGTGGCTGCTCTGAAGGCAAAAGAATCCCAACGGGTACAACAGGAACTAAAGACTGTGAAGTCTCAAATGGATTCCATAATCAAGAACTTTGAAACTCAACTAAAAAATGCAAGTCCTTATCAGTTTAAATCAATGATGAGGGAAGCGGAGGCGGCTATTGCCTCCATTGTTGCAGCTCACCATCCAGGTGATGATGCTCTATTTGGAAAAACAGACAGTCACAGTTCATATATACCACAAATTGGAGATAAAGTATATGTTAAAGGGTTAGGAAATAAGTTGGCCACTGTTATTGAAGCACCAGCAGAAGATGACATTACTATGGTGCAGTATGGAAAAATAAAGGTACGTGTGAAGAAAACAGACGTGAAGTTGGTTGAAGGTAGCATGGATGATACAGAATATTCTGCTTCGCACTTAAAAGTGCAGGTGTGTGTGAAAAACTGTCCTTCAATTATTTCTGGTTTATCCTTTTAGCTTTGCGAGATACCTTCCTTTTAATATAGTTAATCATTTTAAGATAGACATTTTTGAAGAAAGATGAATCTTCAAAATGTTGTGCTTTAGTTATGTGAATGAGTTCCCCCCAACCTCCCTGTATCTTCCCTCCTGAATCCAGAGGATTGCTTTGATATAAATATAATGACCAAAAGTCGTTGTTGTGTCTCTTGTACATGGTTCCTTCCACATCAGCCAATTCAAGATAATCAGCTGGTCCATTATAATCCCTCCAAACAATTTTTTAATCTTTTAGCACCAGAAAATTCCTTTAATTGATGAGACCATGTCCCTAACTTCCCAGGCAGCTTCTGTTTTATGTTTAATCCACTCAACTGCTATTTTAGACGCTTCTACAGAGAAATTTATCAGTGTTCATGTACATTTCCTTGCATATGTACTCATGCTCGTCAGATTCACAATAACAATTGCTTCATATATGCAGACACAGTTGTTCTCTATACCTCAGGGACCTATATCAATGCCATCATTCTTATATGCTAAGTTGGAAGTTAAATGCATTGCCACGCTGGTATCCTCATTTAGCTTGCATGCAAATGCACGCATAGATGTGATACGAGTATGCACAGAATTTGGACCATATTACTTCATATAGGGATTATAATTTGCCTACCTTTCCATTTGTTAATTTTATTTCTCTACCCTTTGCCATCTAGCTGGACCTTTATATCTGTTCATGCTCTTGCATATGTTTCAGATTTGAATTTGGTCTATTTGGTGACAATGTCAGGACTATTTTATAGGGCTACTAGTATGAGGCATGTTAACAGTCATCGTGCTGCCATTGACACTTCGTCATTCAAATCGTGTCTTTTCTAATGTTTTCCATATCCATAACGTTCTTTTACTACTGTATGTCATCATGTTAGTGAAACTGTTTTTTTTTTTGTGTGCATGAAGCTTGTTCAGAAAATTGGAAATACATAATAAAGAGCATTTGATGCCTATGTACTTGGATATGGTGCTCGCATGTAACAAGAGAACTAGAATAGAGTATTTTCTTCATTAAACTCTTCCCTTCCCTTCCAAAATTCACTGGTTTATGTCCAACGTTATATGTGCTATATATCCCCTAGTTATGTCCAAGTATAATAGGTTTTGTAATTGGGTACGTACGGTCCATGCATTTATGTGCAACAATTTATTTGCATTTCCAGTTAGGTTCAACCATGATCTATTTTGTCCAATTAATATGTATTTTTTAAGAAAATAATGATCATTATTTGAAATATTTATCCTTATGTTCTTATATCATGCGTCTGATTCGGCACATAAGTATATGTTTCTCCTTTGTATTAGTCAAAAGCCCCTGAATGTTCTCCTACTTATAGTAGGAGGTATCTTGCTTGCGCTGTTTTCTCAGAAATAAGTATTTATTAATTAGCGACTGGCAAAGTTTAGAGACATTCTATTAACTTTATTGGCATGCGAGCTGCTACAGGATCAGGGACGATATTACAAGGAACCTTCTGTGGGGGCAAACAAGGATGAGGTTTCTTTTGGGCCAGCCGTGAGGACATCAAAGAATACAGTTGATTTGCGAGGCATGCGAGTTGAAGAAGCATCCCATCATCTTCACATGGCCATTTCTGGATGCAGGTCTTGTGGGGTTCTCTTTGTTGTTCATGGGGTGGGCACCGGTGCTGTTAAGAAATGTGCTGTTGACATACTCAGAAATCATCCTCGTGTTGCCAAATTTGAAGAAGAAGGCCCAATGAACTATGGATGTACTATTGCTTATATAAAATAAAATGCTTTCTATTAGCTGAAATATTTTTGCTTTTATGATCATGCATGTCTTGGTAAAACTATGTTAAACTCCATGACTTTCAAACGAATTGGTTTTGGGTCTGCTTCCAGAGTAATACACCGAAAACGATAGAAACATTTCAAAGGTACATTTTCTGAATAGCACCACATTGATGACATTTGCACTAATATGATTGTATGTAATAAACACCAGTGCTGATTATCAGAAGTTTTTCGGTAAATATCCAGCTATCTGAAAAAAATGTGAGATCTACAAAAAAAATGTGGAGGTGTTGGTCCATGATCTCTACTATATTTTTCCTTTAAGCTACTTTCATGATCTACAAACCCTAGATCATAGATCTAAAGAGTCTCCTGTTGTGTGATGAGTTACCAGAATTTGCCCTTCATTTGCTTTAGCTGTTTGCAAGCTGAAAGCAGGAACCAAAATTACAGGTCTGATATAGGCAGCCGTTTTCCTTGCCTATTCCTTCCAGGTTTTCTTGCAACATTGTTTCATTGTATGATTCTGAAGCCTATCAATTGCGTCAAGATACCAATTACTTTAATATCTCGACGAAGCTTTCTGAACGATGTTGCCTTCCGGGACTTCACAGCAGTGATGCCAGAAATTTAGCTGAACAGCTTCAAGTCCCTTGCAGAAAGGGTGAAATGTCCTTTGCTATGTCTGGATCAAATAAGAGGAGAGTAGAGATATTAAATTGGCAAGATACCTCTATACCAAAGGACAGCCTGCTGAAAATGATCCTCCACGGTGTAACAGGGCCTGTTACGTTGTTTTCAGACCCAATTTTTGTGAGCACTAGTTGGTAGGGTGGCCAAATTCTATTAGGGTTCACCGACAGTACTGCAGGACAGAAGCCTCCTGATATGACCAGGAAACTATCGTAGGCTAAGATAGTTTTCTTATTTTTTGCATGCCAATGAAATTTTGCCATGACTTGATGCCCACGAGTTTGGTGGGCCTCATCAGTTTGGCTCCCTGTATGAGAGATTATATGATGAGCAGGAAATTTGGGTGCATCCCCTAGCGGACAAGCAATTAGTTGGATGAGTGATGGAAAAGAGCTGGTCATGGTCTCGAATTAGATGGTGCATTATCTCTTACCTTGCATACCGCTAACATGTTGGATCTTAGTGGTCGCACCTCTCCTCTTCTGAAACAAGATTTTAGTTTGAGCTTTGAATAATTGAGCCGACATCGAATCTGACCATTTTATTAAATAGATAATCCAAATCAGTCTATAGTAGACTAAATCAAGTTAAACAGGTTAAAGATTGCCACCCTTCCTTTCTCTTGCCATTCAAAAGATAGGGATCAAACAGGCAAACTAAGTTCGAGAAACACTTACCGAAAAGGTTGGCTTTTTTCAACCTTCTGTTTCCCTCCTTCCCATCTAATTTTGTCCCTACCAAAATTGTCCACCATCAAATGCACCCATTCGCGAATCAAAATATGAGCTCGCCGATGTCAAGAAAGTCTCAGGTTTCACATGGCCGCTCTCCGCTGGTGTCCACCAAGGATGAGGTACGTGTCCAAACTAAATTATATGAATGACGATTCCGTTAGGCGTGACAAGTAGCTTTTTTTTATATATATTCTTACAAAAATAAATCATTGCCCACACAATTTGGGAAGAGAGAACACGGTAGGAAGTCATTGCCAAAAATCCTAGACAGTCTTTTGTTTTCTAATTTTGTTGGCTGCATTCATATTCGTTGGATGTGAGCTGTCGTTGTATAAAATAAATAAATTAAAAAAAAAGAAAAAGAAAGAAGAAGAAAGAGAGAGAGCGCACGATAGTGACGTTGCAGCCATATGAATACCAGCCAGCTTTCCACACCAACCAAACCAAAGAAACATGGTACTTCCTTTTATACCATGCACACTGGCCCGGGCTGAGAGTGCCCATCTTAGATAACAGGTAGCCTTCTATTGTCAGATGTGCTAAGCTAATATAAGGAATATAAAGGAGAACACCTTAGAACACCTAGAAAAGAAAGGGCTATGACTGTGATCTCACTTGAAATAGATATGAACACGTCTACGTCAATTGCATGAGAAAACACACGTAGTCTATAAGTTAATACATTGTGGTTTTGCCAAAGGCAGCATGGAGCATTTAGGTGCTTGCCTGAGAGTTTCGATGAAATTTATTTGTATCTTAGCTCTATTGTTGCATTACCAATTATGCAAGTGATTTAGATATCGGCCAACCAACTATCCATTCTAAATCATGTGGTTGATCAGATTCATACCAAGGTATGGTAGTTATGACATGCATTAAACTGTTCGATTCAATTGCGAATAGCAAATTCTGGAAGAAATGAAACACTTTCAAGAGTCATGAAACAGAATTTCCTAAATTATTGCGAGACAAGACAAAATGCTCTAATTAATCCATTATCCATGGATTGCTTTGTCCACCACATATATAACGACATTATCCAAACATTCTACAATGGTTATTAACATGCGATGCAGCTGTATCTTAGCAATGCAAGTTGGTGGCCTAGACCCTCAGTATCTCTGGCTCCAGGCTGCAAATTTGGATTTTGCAAAGCTAGAGTTAACAATAAGATTTAATTAATGATACCTGAAGACCTTGAGACAGCAAACAAGATTCAGACCACATCTGACTTCTGCCGTGATCTAGGATCATTTGGGTCGGCAAGGCTTTTTCTCATGGAAGTTGAATACTGCCCAAATTAAATTATAATAACCCAGGGACACTCCTGCCATGCGAATCCCAGAGGCACCTTTGGCAAATACTAAATTATAATGACTTTCTTTTTGTCGTCGACTCCTTGTCCTAGAGAGTGAGACCTGGTGTGAGCCCAAGTTGAGTTCTTGGGATCTCCATTGTCTTGGCTGCGGTTTTTCAGTGGTCCTTCGTCGAGACGCGGAGAGAGCTCTTTTGGGCAATGGCGGTCTCAGAGAAGAGTTTTTGGGCTCTTCTTGTTCGTCCTGTAGTTCTCCCGTAGGAGGGGCTTTTTTTGTCTGGGAATTTGTTAATATTTATGATTTTCCGTAAAAATAGGTGAAAGTTGCGACTTTTGGTGTGGGTTCAGCTGCGGCGTCTAATAGTGTTGTGATTTTGCGGGAAAAATTCAACAAAAAGTTGCGATTTTGGATGCATGCTTTTCTTTTTCTTAGCTGCGGTTTTAGGTTTTTGAGATATTAGAAGGTAGAGGGCCTTCTTAAGCTAGTTTGGTAGGAGGCTAGTGAGGGGAAAAGGAGAAGAGGGATACTGAGTCTTGCTTGGTATTGTAGAGCTGCTGTTTAATGCCTAAGAGGCCCTACAGTAATTAGATATCTAAATGGTGGAACAATCTGAAGAAATGCGGTCACTGGCACTGACCCCCACATGGTCGGTGGCCGCCGTGTTGACAATCTTTGTTGCAGTTTCTTTGCTTGTGGAAAGATCCATTCATCGCCTAAGCAATGTAAGTGGTTCACTAGTCTTGCTTTGTGAATTATTCTGTTGCTTCGATAATTTTTCTTTCTTGAATGCTTGGGCTAATTCTAGCCAAAAAAAATAAAAATGCTTGGGTTAATGGTTTTTCCAGCAATTTTAATGTTTTATGTGGGATTTTCCTTGGTTATTGAAATAGGAACAGGGAAAATGTCTTTACATGTTACTTCTGGGACGTGTTTTTTTTTTTTTTTAATCAGAGTTTTTGCTTCATGGGATGGTAGGGGAATTTAGATCTCTTTGGTAGTTCCTCAAGGTTTGCTTTTCTAGAGGTCACTTGGTTCTTCTTGGACGGCCTTCAGTTGCGTTGGTGCTCTTGATGATTAGTGGGATTCCATTGGTCTGGCCAAGAACAGGACAGGGTGAGGAGAGGTATGGAATAGCCCAATGCCTGACCGCTCGTAGCAGCGTAGTTCAGATGTGTTGAAGTTCCAGACCAACTTGAGTATGTTAGTAGTTTTATTACATCCAAAAGTGAGGTAGCTTCTGTTGGTATGGAATTTGAAGTAATGCTCCTTTCCTTTCAGAAAAAGAGCTGGTTGCTAGATTTCCTTCTCTCTTTTTTTTTCTTTTCATTTTTTCCTTTTTTTGAGGAGGGGAATTGAAGGTTCAACTCACTGCTTTATTGCAAAAAAATGCTAGATTTTCACTATAGAATGCTAGATTTTCACAATAGTTCTTTCCTCTTTACAATTGAATTATTGGAATAACCTTCCTCAATCTTGATTTCCTGATCTGAGAACAAAGATCTGAGATGTCTTTCTGTTCCCCAGGTTTGAATTTCTTCCCCTCACCTGTTGCAATATCTATGAAAATCTCTTTCTTCCAAAGATCTTTCAAATTTTTTATCTTCAAATACAACGCAGGATTTGTTGGTTCTGATGGAGTAAATGATGGTATAACTGATTCTTTGTCTTGTTTATTTTGTTTCAAATTACATTTTCCTGGAAGAAAATTTCTAATTTTCTCTTTTGCTAGGTCCAAACTTGGGATGCTCTATTTTTTCGTTTATCCCAATAGAGGTTTTTTTTTTCCACCAAAAAGTCAAAAAAAAAAATTAACTTCAAGGAATAGCTCAAACATTATTCTGTTTCTACATGATATTATACATCCTCCTCATTTTTATGTTGCATTCTATTACGGAATAAATGTCTCACAGTCGCATTCTGGTATTTCTTAGTTATTGTTTAGGCTTCTCTACTTTAGTTATTATTTAGTGGATCAGAGGTAAGAATGCTACAGTGATGTATTACATTTTCTGGGGTTTGGTATGTTGGATTTCAAGATTTTCTTTCCTTATGGCCCAAGGATATTTTCATTTAGAAGAACTCAAAATCACTGCAATACAACATGGGCATGCTAGCTAATTTGAATTATGATGAAAAGAACCATCTTGTTCTACCAATCATTTTGTTTATTCTTTGCCTCTAATTTGAATTATAAGACCAATCACCAGTGCAATATACCTTAATTAAGGTACACTTAAATGATGGTGCTTTCTCAACCTATTACTATCATAGCATTGGACTAGAAAATCATTTTCTCCAGGCCGCCTCCATTTTGTTCAAGGAAAAGCTAACGGTGTGTCATTTTTTTTCATAGTGGTTGAGGAAAACCCATAGGCACCCACTTTTTGAAGCATTGGAGAAAATGAAAGGAGGTATGCAGTTTTTACTCAGCAGAGGATCCTTCAGGTTTCCTGACAAATGAATCTTATTCACTTCAATTAATCAACGAGAAACAATTGCAACTATATAAAGCTGCAATTCTCCCTGCCCCTTACATATTTGCCAGTTAGTGCATGCTCTTCTTATTATCACAAGGCTTTATTGTCTGACACATTCATCTCCTGTGCTGCAGAACTAATGCTATTAGGCTTTATATCACTGCTTCTGACGGCCACCTCAAGAACAATTTCAAATATTTGCATTGACTCAAAGTTCTATGATGGTAATTTTTCTCCATGCGCCAGAGATGAGGTCAAGGATGCCAAAGATGCAGAGAATGACTCACCCCAATATCACAGGAGACTAATGGCCTTTGTTCTTCACCATTCAGTTAAGAGGACACTGTCTGAAGACAATCAGAAGACATGTACAGAGGCACGTGATTAAATCTATTAAATTATCAAGATCTTATCAGTTACAGATCAAATTCTATAACTTGTTTGTTTCTTATGTCATTAAAAACATCACCGTTCATAGTTACGGTTTGAATTTGTTCTACTTAGAAGCCTGCAGGCACTAAGCTTCAATTATTTTGGTTACTCATGCTTTTGAGCCATCTTTATTACATATCAAAAATTAAAAAAGAAAATCCACTGTGCAGGGTCATGAGCCATTTGTATCGTATGAGGGTCTGGAACAGCTTCACCGGTTTATATTTGTCATGGCCATAACTCATGTATCCTACAGCTGCTTAACAATGTTGCTGGCTATTATTAAGGTTTGCAATTAAGATGTCTTTTTGATTACCACATTCAACAAAATTTGGCAGTCTAAAATGTAGCATCTTTAAATCAGATGATAAAAAGGTTTTTTTGTCTATTACTTGCATACATTTTCTATCCACATATATTTCCTTTTATATTTCCTAAACCAAGCATTCCTTTTTCCTTTTATCCTATTCTCTAGCTTCATAAGTCATGTAGTTGGTGGCATGAGCCTCCAGAGAATGATGTACACAGAGAAAGATGATTCTATGATAAGGCAACCAGGCCAATGTCTACATCTCTAGGTCAAAAAAAGATGATCCTATGATTACAGGAGACTTTGTTTACAAATTCATGACATGAATATGTTCATTCTTATGCATGTCTATGTTCAAAAAGTAGACTCTAGATTAGGTTGTGGATGAGCAAAATTCTTGTTAAAGATTAGTGGGGGTTCTATAACCTTATGATCTCACCACCCATATTTTTACACACAAAGATGAAAATGTGCAGAAATGAATTTATATTTTTGATATTACAGTTTACTTACATGTGTATCAATCTTCATACCCAACTTAACTTGGGGGAACTGAACGATTTTTTTCTTCTTTTCTTCCCCCTCTTTTTTCAGTTGTCACTTGTTGGTGTTTTTTGCAATTTATTTCTCTTGCGGTCTTGCAACATTCACCGGTATGTCTTGCTATGCATCTTGTAGTAGTGGAATGATTGATGGCAAGGTTTGCCAAACTAGTGTCAAGGCTTGTACCGGCTGGCGATTGTTTCGGTACAATACCAATATGTATCGTACTGAGCCAAGGTGTACTAGAGATGAAAGATCAAGAGAAGTGGAGAGGAGAGAGGAAGAAACTCTAATCCTGACCCTAACCCTAGAAGGAGGAAACCAGAGGGGGGAGAGAGAGAAGATGAAGGGGAGATAGAGGGAGAGGGAGGGGGAGGGGAGAGAAGTGTACAGAGGTAGAGGCGCAAGTGTTGGCATCGATTGAGGGTGATGGCATTGTCTTCGACATTGTTTGAGGGCAATGGAGGAGACGAAGGAAGCGAGAGAGAGGGAGAGAGGGAGAGGGAGGGAGGGAGAGAGAATGTGGGGCTTACAGAGAGAGGGGAAAAGGAGAAGGAGAGGGAGGGAGGAGGAGGGGGGAAAGAGAGGGGCTTGTCTTGTCGGTGGCGGTAGCCAGAAGCCCCAAACCCCTAACTGTCGATTGGGGTTAGAGATGTTGGTGAGGGCCTCCATGGCATCGATCGAGAATAACAGCATCGGTCGGCATCGGTTAATATCAAAGAGAGGAGAGAGAGAGAGAGCAAGAGCAGTTGAAGTAGCTGAAAGAAGGGACGAGGCTTTTTATAAGTCGAACCATCCAGATTTCACATCGGCTCAGTTCGGTATGGGAGTTTGGGTCAATTCAGCAAATATTGGTAATTGGTTGGTAGCTTAGGTTCAGTATTAATTTATTCTGGTCTTTCATAAGGAACGAGATACGTGCAACATGAAAATCTTCATTGCAATGCAGCTGCAGCTATTCCCAACTGAATTTGCAGCAGTGCAACCGCTGCTGCTACTTCATTTCTCTACTATTTTAATTCAAAATCTTTTGCCCTGGACTTTGGATGTTTTAAGCTATGGCATGTAACTACATACCAACAACTTGCTAATTTCATGTATACTACTCATCTATACTTCTGTCTGATTTTCAATCCTTTCTTGCTTGAGATTCGATGGATGCAGCTTCCATCATTCGCTAGGGTACATGTGTGACTAAGTGTAGGATCCTTACCAAGCTTATGATTTTGAAACCATGCTACCATCATTTTATTGAGCAATAGTGAAGTGCTCTTAGTATCTCCTTATAAGAAAACATTTTCATAGTTGCAGCCATCTTTTACAATTTCAGATCAATACTTGTATAGGGGCCTAAAGTGGTATGTTCTATGTTATTCTCAGATACATACATGGAGAAAATGGGAAGAAGAGGCTCATCGAGATCAGCATGATT
The DNA here is from genome assembly GCF_051530095.1 of Phoenix dactylifera. Taxonomy (NCBI): domain Eukaryota; kingdom Viridiplantae; phylum Streptophyta; class Magnoliopsida; order Arecales; family Arecaceae; genus Phoenix; species Phoenix dactylifera. Next base: position 20,551,943 of record NC_143205.1, read on the forward strand.
CATATTCTGGTAAGTATTTTTAATGGTGTCCAAAATACTGGCGATAGAGTCTTCTAACAAAATAAAAAACTGTCATAATATTCAAAATGTAATTTATGATACTTTCAATAAATCAGTTAGCAGATGGTGACTTGATGTAACAAGCACAAAAAGCACAGCCATAACATACTAATAATCTACATTAGCAGGCAAGCTAGCATTATCTTGAGCCTTTTTTTTGATTTTAATTCTAGACAACATATCTGAGTAAGAGGAAGGAACAGCATATGTTACATTTCTATTTAGGTTTATCCTTCATAGTCTTGTCTTGCTAACTATATCAAACACCTTGAACAGATGAAGCATTAACTGTATATATGAGTCCGTTGATGATTGTATAGAACAAAGCAAGGTCCGCCGTATCGGGTCCGGTAGGCGTACCGGTTGCCTACCGGACCGGTACGGGCCAGTTCGTACCGTGCTCCGGGCGGTACGAACCGGGAAGCTCTTCCCTGCCGGAACCGGGGAAGAAGAAGAGAACCAGAGAGAACGCGGGGAAGAGAGGGAGGGAGCCCACCTTTGGCCGCCATCGGAGAGCCGCGGAGGGGCGTCGGAGGCTGGTGGGGGGCGGCGGAGCCCGGAGGGGGACGGGGGAACCCGCGGGGGCACTGCGGAGGCCGCGGCCGCGTTTTTTAATTTAGGAATTTTAAGTGAAGTCGGCAAATCGGTTGCCGACTTCACTTAAAAATCCCCAATTTTTTTAATTTGGGAATTTTTAAGTGAAGTCGGCAACCCGCCCCCCACCGGCCTTCGACGCCCCTCCGCGGCTCTCCGATGGCGGCCGAAGGTGGGCTCCCTCCCTCTCTTCCCCGCGCTCTCTCTTTTTCTCCTCGTCTTCTTCATCTCCGGCGAGGAACCGGCCTGTACCGGTTTCAACGGCTCCGGCGTACCGGTAGATGGCCGGACCGGTACGGGCCGGTTCGGCATACGCTGGAACAAAGTTTAATTAGTTGAAGTTAATTACGTGTTAGCATATTACTTCGGCCTTATGCTTATTGCAGCAAGTAGGTTGACAAACATGCGTTTCATTTGTCACAGTCTGTTTCCGGTCAAGAAAGCAAAACTCTTGTAAATATTGCATGCTTATGTGTCAGAATATATTGTTGCAAATGGCACCACCTAAGAGTCCATATTTGTTCTCTCAAGTAATTTTGATTTCCTTGTGAAACCTTCCATCATGGCACTAAATCTAAGATTATCATGTTTGGTTAAAATATCTCCAAAAATTGCACAAAGTTGGAGAGTATTTCCCTATGCTCACCCCCTATGCTTGATTGGACCTTTCTGTGTCAAATCGCCATCCTTGAAGTTCTTTTTTCACTAGATAAAATTCTTGTGGATGCAATAGCCATTAAAGTTATCTGAAGTTTGTCCTCATTTTGATTGGTTGTAGCTTTTATTTCAAGCATTCTTTGTTGGGACTAAGAATGACTGTTTATCTCATTTGAAGAAATGGCCAGATCTTATAGAAGCAATTGCTACAATAATAAGTCTACCTCTGATTTGAGTCCCCCTCTTACAAAGTGCAGGGATCATAGAATGGAAGTGTGGTGCTTTGGCATCACATTATAATTTATTTATCATGAAATGCATATTTATTTCATGACACATTGATTTTTTTTTTTTGGTCAAGAGTCCATATCTACCTTGCAGGCCGGTTGAAATTGCCTGAAATGAGGTTACCATTCTCATAAGAGTGCTTTGGAAATTTTCTTTTGATATGGATGGCATGGATAGTATTGTTTAGTTGCCTTACAGTTGGTGGAAGGTTGTCTCGCAGAATATTGTGCCAGTTCTCTGGTTCAACCACCAATTCTGCTACTTTTTTCACTTGCTCTTGGAGATCTCCTTCGACATAATGCTTCTACTGTCAAGTGGCGATCGCCTGGAGTTTCTAATTGAATGAATTTTTCTTGTAATCAAGGCATTGTTTGAGCTTTTTGCTAGTTGATGTCCTGGGAGTACTAGGAAAATTCTGTTTCTTCCATCTGAAGACAAACAATTTGGAGGGTCATTGGCAGCAATTTTTGTAATCCTCTGTTTTCTTCAATCATCTTTATCTTCTGGTTTATGTATTGACAGAAATCACCAGAACATTGACAATGAGAAGGCAGTCAACATTTGTAAAGTTTCACTTGTCAAGTGCTTGGAGCAGAAATAACTTTGTCGTTTGGATGGTAGGTTTAGTTATGTTCATGATGGTAGTTTAAAGTCTTTGATGATTTAGAAGCCATAGACAATGTCCTGTAATATAGTAGAGAGATCGATCCGAAGAAAATAATCAAATTTAGAAATATTAGGCACATAATGTTGCTTAAATTGTTTATCTTTCAAATTTACTGTTTGCAAGTAACAGTGGTAATGAGAGTTTGATTTATCATGTTTTCTGTGCAGACCTGTTTTTTCCGCCAGTTTGGACAATCTGTTGTACGAGCAGACTACCTTACCCTCCGTAGAGGTTTTATATTGGTAAGCCATCTTCTAACTAGTGAAGATGCTTGGTGGCAGTTTTATAGTCTTCTGTACATTTAGGAAGTAAATTTTGCATATCAGATTTTCAATACTTTATCTATACTCGTGCTCTTTTTATTCTAACAATAAAGAGAAGCTTCTAAGGCAAACTGGTCTCTGCTGTTCCCTTAATTATTTTCCATGAGATTGAGATTGAGGTTGCACCAATCTTGGAATAGGACTCAAGCATATCTTATACATTTCTTAGTTTTGCTCCGTGAAATTTTATTATGTGCTTCTTTCTACTTAAGCATATCTTTTGGTAATAATGTGCTCATTTGGAAATCTTTGATGTTACTTTTGGTCATGTAATTCCTTTTAAATATTTACTGTTTCAGCTAAGGTAATAGAAAATCTCTTCCCTATTCATTTACTGAACTATATCCATTATAAGCCAAAGAAAATATAGAAAAAGAGAAGAAAAGCTTCAAGATTTTATTATGCTTTGGCAAGTCTCCTGGTTAGTTGGCCTAGAGAGCTTTATATCACATATCCTGAAAATGGAAGCTTTCATCATTTCTGATAAGGATGAGCTTGGCTTGTTCAAGTCTAATCTTCTATATTAAATGTATACTTTATTTGCTTATGGCAGAACCACCATCTTCTATATTAAAGATGGGCTTGGCTTGTTGAAGTCTAATCTTCTATATTAAAAGTATACTTTATTTGTTTATGGCAGAACCACCATCTTACATCAAGATATGATTTTCATAGCTATATGATACGCTCCATGGAAGAAGAGTTTAAGAGGATCGTTGGTGTGAGGTAGGTCATAAGTTATTGAGATATTACAATTTCACACAAAATTGGTCTGAGTACCTTTTCTTGTACATCTATTGATGTTCACATAAAACACATATTCATATAATTGGATCTGTAGTTTCTTTAATTTTTTATGTTTACCTCTGAAAATCATCCAACATTTCCATTAGAGCCACAGCCAATCTGGATATTGGGTATTCTTCATCTTTCTTCCATGAATAAATTGTAAATTTTGCAAAATGGCACTTGACCATTTTGAGTGTGAGGTATCCTTGAGAGTAGTAACTTTTACATCATTGAACTGAGAATGATCTAAATATTCTGCCAGCCAGTTTATACTTTTGTAAAAAAGAAAAGATAAATTATTACATTTCAGATCCTGATTAACAGTTGATTTAGCTGACTTTGGACTAGGATCATTAAAATTATAGACATATTTCTCGATTGTTCACGCATGATTTTGGGACCTGGATCCATTAAGTTTTGCACATATTCTTTCCTGGCTAGTTGTTTTTTTTAATCAGTATATTTCTTGTTGATCTTTTTTTAATTGGTCGTCTCTAACAAAACTTGGAATCATGTGTAGAAAGTCAAATACATTGTTTCAGTATTGTATTGAATTATCAGCTTCCTTCATAAACTACCAATTGTCAATTAATAATTTGTTTTTTTCCTCCTTATTTTCTTGCTCTTGCAGTGCACCACTTTGGGGTTTCGTTGTTGCTTTCATGTTATTCAATGTAAAGGGTTAGTTGTGTTCTACTTATGACACATTTTGCCGAACATTTTTTCCTTCTCTGGTGCCACGAGGTTCATAATCTCCAAATATAAAGAAAAATGTTTTTTCTTCTTTTTTTTTTTACTTTTTGAAAGCTCAATTTCATTTTGGCACTCACCTTAGTTTTGTGGTTGCTTATTGTGACAAAAACCACTCACATTGCAGGAGTTAATCTTTATTTCTGGATAGCCATCATTCCTGTCACTGTGAGTACTGGATTGCAGTGTTTTCTATCTATTGATTAAGCAGAATTTCAAATTTAATGCACGATTCTGATATATACCTGTCTGCTTGTGCAGATTGTACTTCTGGTTGGTGCAAAGTTACAGCATGTCATTGCAACCCTGGCATTGGAGAATGCTGGCTTGAGTGGATTTGGGGCTAGATTAAAACCTCGAGATGATCTTTTCTGGTTTAAGAAGCCAGAACTCTTATTATCTCTAATCCATTTCATTCTTTTCCAGGTTAGTTTTTCTTTGCACTTGAAAAGGTTATTATACGTGGAAGTCATCTCTTCCAGCCTTTTGACATGCAAATGCGAAGTAGACAGTATTACTTAAAAAAATTGTTTTTGAATTGTTCATGTCTGCAGAATGCCTTTGAGTTGGCTTCATTCTTCTGGTTTTGGGTACATTTCTTGGCCCTCTCTTCATTTTTTTTCTTCCAACACATCAGATGCTTCCACTTGGAATATGTTATACCTCATTGACTACTCCATATAGATAGCTGGTTTTAGAACTCTTGTTGGGACAGATAACATGACAAGCTTGATTTTGCACACTGCCTACATTGGAGCTTATGTCTGCATGAAGCTGATTGTGTTATCTTATTTATGGACAGTGGCAATTTGGATATAATTCCTGCTTCATCAGGAACCATTTTCTGGTCTATGCACGCCTTATCTTGGGGTACGCTATTGCTGAAAGCAGTAATATTAATATTTTATAATAGTTGAAATCGGTTTGATGTGAAATCTTCAACAAGTAATCCAAAGTTCTCGGATGATTGATTTTATCACTGGCTAAAGCTCTTTTTCTGTTCAGGTTTGCTGGGCAGTTCCTCTGCAGTTATAGCACACTGCCCCTCTATGGATTGGTCACACAGGTATTAAATCATAAAGTGCTTGTTAATTTTTCAGTTCTGGTCATTAACTGCTTTAGCTGTTAAACGAATTTGTATGAGAACGCTGACGGCTGAATCAGTATAATCACAAAACTTTTAAATTTCCATTTTTGGTAACAAATAAAGGGGTGTGAATTGCAAAGCAAAATGCTGGGATGTTTTGGAAAATGATAGGAATCATGGTATGATGAGAATGTCATGATAAAATATTGGAACGGTTGAGAGTATGTAGTTTGGCTTTGCATGAAATGGCAAGGTACTCATATTAAATTACAGATCTGGCAGTTCTTCACATTCATCTCACATTCATTGCTGGTGCTATCGCTCGTCAATGAACTGCCTGTACTGACTCTAACAAGAACTGCCTATAAAATAAACAAGTCCTGATAAATATATTCATGTATGCATAAAACTTTAAGCCCTGTATATCTGCTTTATCCATCCAATTTTAATAGCCGATTCTATACATTTCTTGCAAGATTAACTAATTATAGGTCATGAATAAGATATGTATATACTTATTTACGGGATAATCATCGTACATATTCATTTCTTTACCGCCATTACTTTGTTGATATTTCAACTAGAGATATCTGTGGAATCTTCCAGATGTTTGATTTATTTCAATACACAGCAATTTGAGTTTCTACTCCTTTTTACTGTTTGTGCTTGTCCATCGTCTTGATGAGAGAATTGCTGGAATTTTCCATATGGTCAAGTTCTTTTTACTGACTAGTTTCATTTTGCAAACCAGATGGGTTCAAACTATAAAGCTGCACTTATTCCGCAAAGAATCAGGGAGACTATCCATGGATGGGGAAAGGAAGCAAGGAAGAGGAGGAAGCACCGGTGCGGCATTGGTGATTCAACAATTCATACAGAAACAAGTACGGTGTGCTCTATTGAAGAAGACGAGGAGCTGCTTATGGATCCCTCTGTTAACTCTTACATAAATATTGAGTTGCAACCATCATCTACCACAACTACTACTGACATCATCAGCAATCACTCTACAATTCGTAATGGACATTCTAACTATAGCAGTGCTGAAGCACCTCTTCTCCGGTCCTCAGTGTCTGAACCCTCGTCTCCAGCTCTTTCACTCCTTCGAGGACATGGGATTTCACGGTCAGCTTCTATGCCAATATGGAGGGGATGAATAGAATACACGTGTAAAGATGACGGTTGCAGGAATCTTTGATAACTCTGGGTCTTGAATCTCTTTCCCTCGCCATTTTTCTGTACTTGTATATGAACAAATGAAATTAAAACTAAAACTAAATTCTTGTAAAAAAGAGAGAAACAAAAAAAAAAATGAACATCTCTTATCTTTAAACCTTCTCATACATCCCTGACCTCAAACTGTCTTCTATCTTGTCATGAATATCATCATCATCATCATCATCGTTGCGGCCTTTTACCATCAAAGGCCTGGATGTGGAGCACAAGACCGGTAAACCTCATTGTACTTGAAATTAAGAACCATGAAATGTACGGTTGATATTATCCTTAAGAGCAAGGACTTGTGTTCTAGAGTAAAAAATATTTTGGCTTTAATTATGTTCTTATTGATTAGGGTGAACTGTGAAGACCACAAGGGGTGGCATGCTTGGTTAGATGTACAAGATATACAGAACTGCAGTAATTGTTTCAACAGTGGGAAAGGCTAATCTTGTTCAAAAGGAATGCAAGTTGCGATGGTGAGGGTATAGGGGCAGCGGACTAACTATTAATTTCATGACTTTCTTGGTTATGGTGCTCGACGGCAACACTAGTTCAAGCAGCAACAACAACAATGGAGAGAGGAAGGGAACGGGTTTCCCAGTGGGGTTTGCCATGATGTAAGAAGTTGCGGTGGTGAGAGAAACTTTCCAATTGCATGCACGGGGAAACCATATATTAATTATAGTATATTGATACTAGCAACTAAATAATTCTATGTTATTATATAGGAAAAATTAATAGTTGATCCATCCTTGGACCAGACTATAATTTTTAGTCTCTGTCGGCCAGTTCTATAACAACCAGTCTAGCCGATATTTAACCAGCTTTACTTTTGAGACAAAAATACCCCTTTGTCTTCCACCCTCTCTCTTTTTTCCTGTTTCCAATCCTAAATCCGATTCTCTAACCCACCGGCAATCTGTTTTTTATTTTTTCCACTGTTAATCCGTTTTTCTCGTCGGAAGAGAAAATCCTTCCGCTCTTCCCCTCTTCCTGTAATCTCTAGTTTTCTACTGTAATTTTGCAAGTTCGACTTTATTTTCCTCAGTTGTTCGAGTGAGAATTGAGACTCTAGGGCATTTTGCCGAAGTTATGGTTCTATATCTTTTTGGGACTATCATGTTCCATACTTTGTATTAGGGTAATTTATCATAAATAATTAGAATTTTTATCTTATTTCATATATTAGAATATGTATTCTCTTCATGTGAAAATTGTTATGGTTTATGTGCGATGGATTTATTTTTAAAAAGTTGGCATATATATATATATATATATATATATATATATATATATATATATATATATATACAAATATTGTTGGCCCATGATATGATATGCCAGCGACTAATTTCCTAAACTATATCATCAAACAATGGGCTCACTTTTCTCCACATTTAATGTGGACAAAACATGATACATGGGTAAGTAGTAACTAACTTCATGGAAAAAGGAAAACGCGAATGATACCAAGCTCTACTGCCAGTATGGATCTTTAGTTGAGACTGTTTAATGCTGCTCACGAAAAAAAGGCTTCTCCTTGAACAACCGTGTGTCTTTCTCTGATTACAAGACAAAGGATTCAGTTCAGATGAGTCACTACGTACATCACACGTGTCCGTGTAGAGCTTACGTCGGCAGTATTATGAGTATCGTCTCCTTGTATAAAGAAGGACAAATAGCGAGTCCATCCTGCCATCTTTCCCCTGCTCATCCTTGGAGGCATCGTCGTGGAAAGGAGGAAGGATGCTGGCGGTGTTCGAGAGATCAGTGGCGAAGCCGCCGGCGGAGCTCGACATGAGCCCTGTGTGGCCTGTCCCCTTCGACCGCTTCGAGGCAGAACAGCTCTTCAACGCCATCTTCCCCGATGCCGTCATCTATAATTTCTCCAATGGTAGCTTCATGGCCATCTCTCACTGCATGGATAACACCCAGCATCCCAGGTCTCTCTCTCTCTCTCTATATATTTCTTCTTCAATGGTTTTTTTGATTCTCTAGCTCTATCTTTTTATTCTCTTTTTCTCCCCTGAGTACCTTTGCGTCTGTCCCTTGCAAAGGCGGAGAGTGTCTTTAGTCCCGTATCGATTATTCGTCAATTTTTTTTGAATATTTATACACGACTAATAAATTTAAAAAATATCTTTCAGCTAACTATTTTAGATGAGATCTTGAGATATCACAAATGATATTAGAGCAAACTCAGCATAAAATATGCGAAAATTCGAGCGGATATGGAAGATATTAGGTACTTATACAGAACTAAGGAACGATAATTAATGAGTAGTTATATAAGATTAAAAAATCAAAAATACATTTTGACTGGCTATTTTGGATGAAGTTTTGAGTTAGGTTTTTACAAACATATATTGGAAAACATGCTTACAACACATGATAATCCAATGGAGTTTTTTTAACATTATAAGGTTTATGATTTTTTCCTTTTTTATCATGAAGCAATGCAGCCAAATGCCATCTTTAGGGCTGGAAATCAAAACCTCTTCCGAGCAAATGTCGCAAGAAGATGGGTGTAGCAGTAGACCAAAATTCTCTTGGCATAGTATGGTTGATTTTAACCCATCAAAAGTGATCTTGAAATATGTGGAACATATGGTTGATTAATTTTCTCAAATTTTAGAAAGAAATCATTTAATCCGTATCAAAACAAGAAATTAATGTTCAGAAAAGCTATTAGTTTTCAATAGTGCCTGAACGTTTTCCGCATCTTTTTTTTCATCATATGTATCCAATTTCTACATCCAAATCATAATCGTTACCCCTTTCACGCATAATTTCCCCCATAAAATTCTTAGCATGTTTCGTTCGGGTAATACTTCCAATCCCCATCTCGTCATCATATATGCCCAAAGTGGCACCTGCACCTGTGATGCAGGCGTTTTTTTTTAACTCGATTGGACGTGGCAATCGTGCAAACTGACAAAAATTATGGTCAAACACCGACGCAGCAATTATGCGGACTGACACGTTGAACAGTGTCCAAAAGACCAAAAATAAAAACATAAATTTCCATAATTTTGGATATGTACAGATGAAATTAGGAGAGACTCGAACAAGGCAAGATACTGCTAATAAATAATATATGAGCACATTGATTCTTACGTTTGAATTTCAATTTTGTTAAGCTACATATTGGTAATAGCATTTAGAGGAGAACAAAAGAGAGAGAAAATAGAGGCATTGCCAAAGCCAAGTTAAAAGAAATAGAATAAATAGATTGGTTATGACATTTTGGTTGACAGTTTTGTTGGTTTGGTATTTTTCACTTAATTCAATTAGTGTGGATATGTAGCTTAAATTTTTCGGACTAGTCCTCTTAAAAAATAAGAATAAATTTAAATTATAGTCCGATATCGTAACTATTATAGTGATAAAGAATCAAAGAGCTTAGTTGGTGCAGTTACTTGATATTGGATAGGACTTAGATTTAGAACTCAAAATTTGTATTTATTTATATATATTGGCCATAGTATCGTAAATTATACTAAAATTTTCTCAAAAAAGAATTATACTAGAATTTTGAAAATTTCTAGTATCATACCTCAGATAAGATAATTTGCTCCCTTGAACTATAATAGTTGGCCATTTAAATTAGTTTGGTTGGATATTGTTTGCTAACATATGAAAGCTAACCTGTTAACATCCTTTGCAAATTGCAAATGAAATCAAGAAGTAGATGATCATCATAAAAAGACAGTTTACTAAGATCAAAATTACATGATTTGGATCACAATTGATGGCAATTATATATATATGCTAGTACTAATATAAACAGGTAGACAGATACCAAATAACCTATCAACTTGATCCTTTTTTGGTGCGCGGTGGAAACATACATCAACGTACATATGAGGAAGAGGAAAAATAAAATCTAGAGGATACATCTTAGGTGTTTAAGGAATGGTTTCAAAAACTTAGAAAAAGAAAAAAAAAACCCTATTTTTTTTATTATTTAGGTTAGGTTAGAGAGATGGAGTTCTCTGAAGTCTAAACTTTTCTTGGTGGCTTTTTCTTACTTTGCTGTTTGTTCCTCTTTTCTCAATAATATTTTTAGAGATCTCCATTTCTTTAAGTACTGCAACCAGGTCAGCGGTTGTGGACGACATATATTGTCTCTTTGCCGGATCTTTCAACAACCTTGGTGAGCTCCGTCGACACTACGGCCTCGGCCGGAGCACAACGGAAGCTATGCTAGTTATTGAAGCATACAAAGTTCTACGAGACCGAGCACCTTACCCTCCTGATCAAGTCATCAAGGACTTCAGTGGAAAGTTTATGTTTGTGCTGTTTGATCTGAAAAATGGAACCATCTTTGCAGCAAGAGTAAGTTTGCCTGCAAAAGATATGTTACATGGTAACACTTTCTGATTAAATATGTCTAGCTCTTAAGAAAGTGAGGAAGGAAGATTGTGATATATATATTTATATATATCTTTGAACAAATGAGAAATCTCTAAATTCATGGAATGACGATATTTTTATCATAGCTTAATATATAATTCATGATAACATCTAAAAGATAAACTAGGATATATATGATTTTCTATAGATAAAATATAGGATAATTAATTAGGTAAAATTCATTATTTCAGGGCTTAACAAAATTTTGCAAGAAGAATATTTTTACTTAGACAGTTACCTGGATGGAAAAATTATCAAAATATGGATTATATCGTATAAATTGAAGTTTTTATCGAGCATATAGAATATGCAATTCATATGATTTCATTTCTCTTACTCGTACTTTTTCTTGACTTTTCAACCAAATATATGTTAATGTTCTTCAAATTCTTTCGAAACTTTTGAAAAATTTATGTTTTTTTTTTCTTTCAAATTTGATATGTTTTTCCCTAAATGCATTAGAGGATGATGTCGGACTTGTAACTATGCTCACCATCAATTGCACTAACCTTTCTCCAAAATTTAGTACCAAATTTCTGAAGGAAAGGATGAAGCTTGGCACCGAAGATATTTCAATATCATGATTTATGATGCTTTGCCTAATATCCTCTTTTGCGCATGCTAAGGACCGTGATAGCGACTTGAACTTTGCATGGGGTAAGGTATTGGATGGGTCGCTTGCATTCTCGGATGACCATCAAGTTATACTGGATATGTGTGGGAGATCAAGCACTTTTTTCCCTGCAGGTAAATCCATTTGTCTAAACTTCAATCATCCGTCGAGTTAAAATTGGATTGGAGACAAATATCTCTAGCTAGTGTGCTCGAAAACATTGTGATATTTTCATAGATTCTACAAAAACCATGCGAACTTGAGATGTCTTATATATAATTTCTTTTTGTCATGTATATGATACAAACATACATATATGCAACAATAGAATAGGCAACACCTTTCAACAATTTTATCATATGTCATAATTATATTCTTTTGTCAAAAAAAAGCTTTTCTGTTGATTTTCTTCACTTATTATGCATATTATAGCAATTATTCCATCTTTATTAAAGAATTTTCTCTAAAAAATCAAAAAAATCTTCGTTCTTAAAACATCCTGAGGTTTTGCTTTGCCAACAAAAGTACAAAACAAGATTTGCTGCTGTATTTTATTCAACTCACATACTTATTAGCAAATGAGTAACTGGAAGTTCTCATTCCATTATATGGGAATTTATGCAGGGTGCTTCTATATGAATACTACTGGGCTGGTTAGCTTCGAGCAACCCCTGCACAAGGTGAAGGCGATTAGGTGCACGATGGAGGAACTTTGTGCACCTGGTATCGTCTTCGTGGTGGATCGGTGGTATCGGCGACCTGGCAATATTCCTCGTGTTGGCAGTGAATCGAACTGGAGTGATGCATGCAATACCAGAGAAGATGACATTGAGGAGCCACTCGGATTTGGATGGGGTGAATGACATGGAGAGTGTGGGAGTAGAAGAGAATAACACTTGTGTGCCAGTGAGAACAAATATATTAAGTACTGAGAAGTGATAATAAAGCGCACAGTTTTATTTCATATATCATGGTTACTTTCATGCCTCAGCTAGTTCATCATGAGTAGAATATTTAGCTAATGATTTCATATCTGCTCTTGCATGCAAATTAATTTGATCGAACATCCCTTCGAGCATGCGAGAGAGAGAGAGAGAGAGAGAGAGAGAGAGAGAGAGAGAGAGGATGGGAAAATCGCAATAGAATAACTTGGGAGCACCATCATGCATTGGCTAACACTTTTACGTATCAAAGAGAAAAGTTTTAGAATTGGGCATGCGACGCCAGACTAGTAAGATGATGAAGCTACAGGGTTCATGCTTTCCAACCCTTCTTTTTTCTTAGAAGGCACGTACATCACATGATAAGTGGCTGATATCTAATGGCTGTCTTAACTTTGAGATGGAATAGTTGCAACTACGGCAAATTTTGGTGCCGAAGCCAAAATTACCAATGCTTCTATCTAACGTCGTCAGTCAGCAAAGGTAATTTTTTCTGTAGTGTTGGGATCCTTTCTAATTCAAGATAGAACCAAGAAGGTCTAGATTATAAACGTCAGCTGGTTCATATATTGCAAAGAGATAGGTTATTAAACAGAGTAGAGACAACAGCGAGCATCTAACGACAATAAAGATCAACATTACCGATAACATCGAGATAGTTTCGATGCTCACAATTTGATGATCTCATGCAGCACTAGCCATCAACCACACGCTGAGGCCCACAAGATTACGTAGCCAAACGTTATAGAGTCGTAGTATCTTACGGAGATTCTCGGTGCATGATATGCGGCCTAACCAGCATTCCTGTGCGAAAGCTGTGGCTGCAACGGCTAATAGCTTTTTTAAGGTGGTGACTAAGCTGGTTAGATTGGTGGATTGGACCAAGTAGCTCTACTTACACCCTGTTCCAATTCAATTCAATCCAACTCCACCACTCGTTACGGTGTTCCAAAGACACCAAACAACCCCGTAGAGGATGGAAATCTAGAGGTGGTGGATCATCTATGGCCTCCTATATATAGAGTAATAAATATACGAGATCTCTCACGACGGGAAAGGCCACGGAGGAGGAGGACGAGAAGAAGAGGAAGGGAGAGGAGAGGGGAAGCAGAGCCCCTCACCCTGACCCTATCTTCTCCTGTTCTCCGTCTATTTTGTTGGTCGGCATGGGGGACTTGGAGAGGAAGGTGAAGGAGAAGGCGAGGGAGGTGAAGCTTTATCTCAAGTCCAAGGAGTTCAAGCGTTTCCTGAAGAAGGCAAAGAAGGTGGTGGGGAAGACATGCAAGATGGGCTGGAAAAAGGTCCAAAAGCACTCCAACTGATGGCCTTCTGCATTGTTCGCTAGAGCTCTCCCTTCCTGCATTTATTTTGAAGGTTCTGGTCATGTAAACATCCACCTATCTTGATTGATTCTATTAATATCAGCCTCCATTATTTCCTTTGATCTGTTTATTATCTTTTTTGGGGTGGATCCATTATCTCTCTTTCAGGGGGCTCTGCAGTGCTGCTAGTCTCTCTTTCTTTCATTGGTCAGATTAATCTCTGTCGATGCTTATTAAGAGCACCAACAATGTTAGAAATAACAGCAGCTATTATCTTCATTTTATCGAGGGCCTTGATTTTTCTTTCAATTATCTAGAAAGATTATGTTTGCTCTTTCCAGGGTCATGCAAAAAAATTTGTCTCATCAATGCAGGCAGAAATATATTATCTGCCCTAAGTGTCTTATGAACTGATGCGATGCAATAATTATATCATCAATGTTTCTAAATTCCTATGAAATATAAATACTGAACATCTATAGCTTCAAATTCATGCAAGCTGGTGGGTCCCAGCTAGCCTGTCCAATAGTTTATTTTGAGGATGGCGTATGCACAATTCCATTCTAGCAATCCGGAACTTTATGCTGAGCCCAAAATAACCTTCATACACTGTAAAAAGAGTACCTAGGAGCGAAAGGCTGTTACCACAGCTAGAGGGAAACGAAGATGCAAAAGCTGAAAACTGAGCAAATTGTAGAAAGATCATCCTTACTTCTGGATCAATGGTTATAACTCATGAAATTAATTGACAAGGATGTAATTTAGTATAGGAAGGTGAACTTCCGCAACAAACAGCAAAAAAGAAAAATGAGCGGAAGACGCCGGGTAAAGGGATGAAGCTTTCCCTTTTGGATTGCTGATCTGAACAACATAACAAGAAAAACACACATGTGCTCAAGATCCTTGGGTTAGTCTCTGCGTTTCTCCTTCGCCATCGAGCGTCTCCATGAGAAGGGGAGGTGCGCATTGTGCAGTCCCTTGATGCTCTTCTGCATCTTGGCAGAAGGAGAGGATGATTGTGTCGATCGACATCTCCACAACTGCAAAGAAGAGGGCTGCGACTATATAACCAAGGGCCCAGCATACCTACAGCAGAATGCATGCACATTTAATTTAGGTCTTCCTGGATGGCAGAACATGTCAGAGAGAGCATGTTTATTGCAAATTCTAATAAATTCAGCACAATTCAGTCCATGTGATGTTTGGTTGCTGAAGTTATTGCAGTAAGTGCTGAAGCCATCTGAAAGTCAACCCATAGATAAACAACACAAATGATCATGAGATAAGTGTAGTTGATTTGCCTGTCTTTGCTGCTTAAGTTCAAGTCATCTATGACAGACTCCACTAGTGTCTTGCCCACTTTAATGCCTTCCTCCTTTTTACTTCACTATTAAACTTAAATGTTTTGAAGGACTAGGTCTTGAATCCACCATGACAAGAGGCGTCAGTTACAAGTTTCTCTAGTTCCCTTGATTTTCAATTTCTGAAAAATTCCTATCTACCTCATCCTTATTTTTGCTACAAAAGGAGTTTCATCCTTGCCAAACTGATTTTAAGCCTGCTACTTTTGTGTCATACGACCTGACAATTATCTTATAGATAATATATAGTTAAAATATCTGATTAGTTTCAGCATACAAGTTTGATGGGGATTTCTCCACTAAGTTGTGTATCATGCATATTTATTGAATAGCAAACTATGCTTGCAAAAACAGCTTTTTAGATTCACTAGTTTGCTCGAATGACTTCTCCCTCCATTTTTTTCTGACTCGCATATGAGGTACTGTTAATTAACGCATGCAGTTCCCAAGAGGACATCCAAGTTAATGATGAAGATCAATCTGTTACATATGTTAGTTCCCCATTCATCAAACTTGCTTCCAAAATTTTCACTCAATTTCATGTCCACCTATCTATTCCTTAAATAATGATCTTACCGTCACAGAGTCAAAGAAACCCTCAACGACCTCTACTAACTTTTCAAGTGAAATATTTTATTCTAGCCTAGTTTTAAGGCATTAACTTACTGAACTCACTGATCAGTGGACTACCATCCCATCTAAAACAGCACCCCTACTTGCTATCTTTTTTCCTTTGCTGCTTCATGATTCTCCAGAATTTGTAAGCTCACTCATGGCTCATCTTTCCCGGTCAAAGATCCAGATAAAAGTCTTAAGTCAATTTCTACTATAAAAAAGTAGCTTTAAAAGAAGCAGCAGTAATTTTTTTAAAGTTCAGACAAACGGATGAAGGAAAAGTTAATTGCTACAAACTGGATTCAGGAGCCTTACCAGAACAGGGAACAAAGGGGATGAAATCCTGTTGTGGGCAGATTTATAT
Organism: Phoenix dactylifera; assembly: GCF_051530095.1. Lineage (NCBI taxonomy): Eukaryota > Viridiplantae > Streptophyta > Magnoliopsida > Arecales > Arecaceae > Phoenix > Phoenix dactylifera. Next base: position 20,568,011 of record NC_143205.1, read on the forward strand.
TTGTGAGTATCCAACATGAGGAATGCAAACAGTGCACAGAAGAGACTGACACACAACTTCCCAAGAAAGAGAATAACATCTCCAATGACATTCACTTTTCCTATGCGCAATATATTATTCATAATTAGACCTGTAGCAATTGCAGATGCTTTGCAGAACCCTTTGCCAGTAATGGCAATCTGTTTGAAATAAGCAAAATTGTCAGTTGTAATGCATGCAATTCAAAGGAAAGTGAGAAAACACAAATTCTGGAACTCATTAAAAAAGAAATCTTGGTATCGATTGTCTTCATTATACTCAAAAGTTCCACATCGCAGGGGATTCACCAATATGGCATTGATATCAATAATAAGAATTAACTAAGAAGTTTCAAAGCCTCGAAAGATTTACTATTCAGGATTTTACAATTCTCCAGCTACTCTGTTATGAGGCACATTAAGACAACATAATACATACTACCGAGTAATACTCAAACTCAGACTTTCTTCAATATTGTAAAATGCTGAAGAGTTTGTTGAGATTTTCAGACATGGAGACATCACTGCCTCCAAGTTTTCTTGTCTAAACTAAATTACCTGTTCTTTTTTTCATCAACATTGTATAACTAAAGCTTGCCATTTCTTCTAAACAAGAGGTTCAAATGCTAAAATGCAGTGTTAACCATGTGCCTGAAAAGCCCATTGATACTTAAAAATGCAAAGGAAAATCAAATATAATCCAAATCTATAAATGTATTGATGTTTACATTTAAAGTCTCACCAAGATAAACCGTAGTGTATCAAAGTTACATATAACTATAAAAGGAAACCATAAAAACAGGAAAAAAATTCAGACTTTATTTTGAAAAAGATGACAAAATTTTCCCGTGCGCCAGATGTAAATTACAGATTTAATCAGAACCTTACCATAATATATGCATTCCGATTCACAGAATTGATGGTCCAATCAATGCACCCTAGGCAGCACTGTGAAGAAGAGGACATCATTTTTCCCATACAGCTTACAGGAGCAGTATCTGCAAGTTTTAACCTGCGGCGGAGTGACTCAAGTATAAACCGAAACCATTCAACAATGGATACAACCAGTGAACCAAGAGCCACAGATCCGAGACTGTAACATAGAAGGCGCTTCATAGAAGAAAATACAGGGAGAAATGGAATCTCCTGCTTTAAGCAATGCAACATCAGCCACTAAGTCAAAAAGGAAAGGAAGAGAAGTTCCTCTTTAAAAGTCTAAAAGAAACATTTAAGATAGGTTTACACAATGCACAGCCCTACATTTCTTTTCCATGTTTTCACCTTTCTGCCTCATAGTATTGCCAATGTTAAGAAATAAAATAAATCATAATATTTCAACATATACTATACGCCCTGCACACACATAAAAGTGGAAGAAAGAATTTTGGCTACCCACATAGGCATTGACTTATACAACGTAAATTGTGTAGCTATCTTTATAAGTAGATAACGTAAAATGAAGAATAAGATTTCTTGCTATAACCCACCTGGAATTCAGTTACTTCAGTAAATAAAGTACATCTACAATTTCAAGAAAAACAAAGAAATCCTTGAATTCCGTGTCCATATAAACGAATCAAAAGGTTTACCAAGCATTAAAAAGCCCATATGTGAATTGACTTCATTCTCAGATATCAATGAAGTACTCTTATAAAAAAGTTCAAAAAAAAAAGAAGCTAAATTGACTAAATGATCAGATAATGATTGGAGCAATTAAGAAAGTCGCTCGATACTATGTAAGGCTTTCCCTCTGGAGAAACCTCCAAGAAACATTACCATATTTTTGGCAAAATATACCCAAAGTGAGTTTATTTTAGGCCTCCTAATTTTCTAACTTTACAAGCATGTACATGAGCCCCATACAGCTTTCAGGTACATAATTTTACTTACCGAAATTTCACCACGAGCCCAGTAATAAGAGGCAACTGATCCAGCAATAACAGTTGACGAGCATGCAATGATGAACTGAGTTGCCCAGTAACACCCAAATAGGTGAAAAAGGATGGAGATTCCAATATGGGGGGTGTAATGGATGCTGTAGCCACAACAACTATCACAATTCACCCTGTTGGACTTAAGGTCATATGAACAGCAATTGGCATTGCAATCATTTCTGATGATCTCACCAGAGCTGAAAAGATGGAGTGCAGCAGAAAACCAAAACATATAGAAGATTGCAAGGATAGAATATGGCAAAATTGGAAAAACAATAAGAGCCTGAACTTCGCCTATGACCTTTGCAGCAACCTGCATACAGATTACAGAGGTTAGACATTGATTTAAGTGATCCGACTAGACCTTTTCTACAGATGCATTAAGAAGATACTGACAATATCATTTTTTTCAATCCACTGTTTTTAAGAAATTATCAAGTCGACTTGGTATTGCCAGCTCGAAAGAGCAAGCAAAAGTCTTAATTTATAAATTTAGAACAATATTCCATTTCCAAAGTGCACGCATGTTTTCAGCTCGATGCATCTGTGTTAAATAAAGGAAGCGTAGAAAGGCCCTACGTATATGGGCACCTGTGTTAAGTGATATTACAGTTGACAGGTAGTTTATACACTATGCTTACCTTCAGAACAGATGTTGCTATAAGAATACGGCGGACAATGGCTATTGAAGAAAGAAATGTGATGATCATTACAACCGTCATAAGAACAGCTACAGCACGAATGTGATTTATTTCCTGGAATAAAATCAGGTGGTAAGCCAGAGGAGAGCAAGTTTTCCTTAACAATTATGCTTACTGGTACAAACTTACCCTCCCACTTATGTTGACATATGGATCACTTTCATCAATGACAACTGAGATGGCATCATGTCCAATCCATCCAGCTAAAAACATGAAGTGGTTGATAAGAAGCAGTGATAAGTCATACAACATGCATCTCTTAAAATAAATACACAAACAAGAAACTCTCATTCAAAATGAAATTTTCATAGTTGAGGCCAAAAGACCTAATCACCTAAGGGTAATAAATAAAAACAACTAAGTTTTCACTAAGACCTGGGATGTATCTTCTTCATCGATCATTTGTTCTCAGGTATCTTAGCATGCTAATATTTACTAGTCTTGGAAACAGAAAATGCATGTTAAAAAGCATGCTGGTCAAGACTAACCTGAACGATCAATGGGTTAACCAAAAAGAATAGTTCAACTAACTAAAAAATCAATTGTTAAACTATGCCAAACATGATCTAGGTTCCAACTTTAGATGGTGTTAAACTCGAATCATGTTCCAAACACCGAAAAGGACACTATAAGATTTTTCAGCTCAATCCAGTAGGAAAATCTAAACAAGCCCTTAGTGTGATGGACGCTTCTATTTTGCACCACAACAGAGATGAAGGTAAAATTGAGTGTATAAGATGAATTTGCAGCAATCAGTGATCATGGGAAAGACATTCTTTAATTTGGTGTTTCTTTACAAAATAAGTCCAACAAAAGGATAGGATAACATAGGATGATTGAATGGCATTTTCTTGGCTCTTCCCTGCCAATGATTTTCCTCAGCTTATAAGAAACCTAGGCAAAGTCAAGCCCCCAGCCTACATGTTTGGGGCCCAAGGAAACTTTATAGAACAGCCCTATTAAATGTCGAGTTTTCAAACAGCTTTAATTTTATTCTCCAAGTTACTCTTCTGACAAGGTATTCTATATTGATAATTGTTAGATTATTATGAGAGCGCTGTGTACTTGAATTATACAAAGAATGTTCTGTGACTTTTCACAGAATGCAAAAACTGTGTACCAATACTAAATAGATGAATAGATGTATTTCTGATTTTTCAAGATAAATTATGGGACCCAAGGTTCGCCGTACCGGTACCGAACCCCGTACCGGTGCCGCACTAGTATAGGCGTACCGAGTGTCGGTACGGTACCGTACGCTCGGTACCGACCGTATCGACATTGGTGTACCGATACCGGTACCCATCGGTACGGATACGGTACGCTCGGTGCCGACCGGTACCAACCGGTACAGCGAACCTTTATTGGGACCCAACTATTATTTATTAGAGTATTAAAGACATTCACATCAAAAGATATATACCAGATGGAAAAAGCCAATTTGTCTGTAAAGAAAAAAAATAAAAGGAAAAAAACATATAAGGCACAGCATATCAGACCTTTTGTGTAGTAAAACATTGTAACAGATATTATAAGGGCATTGAAGAGAATCACTGTTATCCATGTCATTCCAGCAACAAAGTGGCGAATCATTAATAGCCAAATCACAGATAAAAATAGTGGCAGGATTCCCCCACAAACGATCAACACAGGCCATGCCTTTCCAATATCCGCCACATATCTCTGCAGATCACGCAATAGAGCATGAGTGAAGTTTTTCAATCAAATATTGAGGTTCAAAGTGAATGCAAATAAATGCAACTTATATGTCCAGAAATGTCATTTGAGTTTCACCTTGAAAAGGCATGGAGAGGCACCATAAAATGTCTAATAGGCACTTTGCAAAAATCAGTTTGGAGATTTGAGATAGAACTTTTGACAATAGTCCATAAGCATTTTCTTTAAATAAGAAAAAAAAAAAAGGCTGTAAAGCTATTTATGTTTATCTCAAATAATTTCAATTAAAACTGAGCTAGCAAAGGGCACTAAATCAAATTATTTATTTATACTGATAGATAAAGAGCAAAACCAAAAGCAAAAAAATGTAGTCATCAACAATATATGTTTTGGTTATGACTTTCTAAAAGAGTAACCGACCTTTAAGACAGCAGATGGAGAATTGATGGCCCTGTGAATAGTTTTATCTATTAATATGTTCTCCTCAATGGTAACTCCACCCATCTGCTGCCAATGCCTCAAAGAAATGTTGGATGGACGTGCTATGAACTGGCAGCTCCAATAAACTAAAAATATAAAAAGAACAAAAAAATAATTAAATATTCCACAGAAAACTGAGATGAAAATCAAAATTTGAAATGGATGTGTTGAAGGTGGGACTTCATGCATGTTCAGTTGGCACATATAAGTGGAAAGAAAAATAAATGATCCTTCATTTCACTCATGTTGCATTACTTAAGAACATAAGGCAACCAATACTTCCTTTTCACAAAAAAAAAGGGGATATCTGATGTTGGATGCAGAAATGGAAGAAAACCATGCAGATAATTTAAAATCATTATTTCTAGAAAGCATAAGTTCAGACACAGTCTTGAATTATCCCTTCACTTGCGATAAACGACTGCAAAATTGTCCATCTGTTTTCTTGGATTCTTTACCAAGAAACATGTCTTTGCATTAAAAACTCATGAAACCAAAAGAACTGGCCAGTTTAGCTGACAGCAATAAGCCAGTTTAGTTGACAGCAGTAATTTTTTTTACTGAGAAGAATTAACAGCAAGTAACTCTGACCAATGCATTTCTATATTTTGATCCGTTCCAAGTCTTACCTTTTCAGAATAGAGAATCATTACAATTCACAAAGCAAGTTATAACTGCTATAGGTTACAGATCTACCATACTTACCATTTACACTTGGAAATATTATAGGGTAACATGGACCTTGGAGTTGAAGGGAGCTATTCCTCATCTCTGGTGTAAGAAACTCAAAATAATCATAGTCCCTGTCAATCCAATCATCCACTGAGAGGCTAATGTCACCCTCTGGATAATCACAGATGAAGTTGAGGCCATCTTCCGAAGGAATGGGACATTCCATCAAGCAGATACTCTTAGCATCAGCCAGACTGAAATGGCTACTCTTCAAACCACTTTGATAGACCTGGTTAGGATTCAACCAGTACCTAACCTCCAGTTCACGTAAATCCGGGTTAGCATGTTTGTTGCCACAAACATTTCCTTTGTAGTCCAGTCCATAGGTGAGCCTGCACGAGATGTTTTCCTTTGATTAATCAGTCAATCATCAACAAAAAGCAACTCCCAGAAAGACATACTGACTAAAACAAACAACAAGATTTAAAAAAAAAAAAAATCATGTACACATATTAAACCAGAAATTTATTTTGTTTGTACATTTCTCGATTAGTGATAAAGATGTAGACTCAAAAATGAGAAGGAAAAGAAAATTATCTTCTATCTGCAAATGGGTGTATCTGACCTATTACTTGATCATTTGAAAGGTGCAAAGGGAAATAAAAAGGAATAACTCTAGGGCATAAACCGTAAAAAATAAATCTTGTAGATTAATCTTGAATTTTCTCGAGAGCTGCAGAAATTTTTTTAAATAGTCGAAATAAACCCTAAATTTGAGAAGAGGAAACGAAACTACTTCTTATCACCACTAATAGAATGCATCAGCACAATGACCCAAGCCTTTACCCTTGAAAATGGGGTCAAATATCAAGAACAAGTCTCAACCAAGAAGGCTACGGCAGCCATCAAACATAGTCTCCATAAAAAAATGGTGAGATTGATCAACGTGATGCAGCTTGTGCCATATTTGGATCTCCGAACGGATTAGATAAATTCCAAAAGTTCGCATTTTCTGGCACTCAGGTTTACTCGTTACCTAACGAAACAATTGGCGTTACTCCAAGACCTCCCAGATAAATCCGGCAATGCCGCTGCAAAATACTCACAAGTTTCAGTCTTTCTAACATAATCTTGAAGACAAGCCATCTAACACGACAACCAAAGTAAGAAGACACTCAATCAGAGATACAAACCCTTTTCCTCCCATCTTAGGCCATCTTCACCTCAACTTAGAAAATTCTTTCAAAGAATGCAGGACCGAGTTCGTACATAAGTCTCCATTCCCAGAAAGGAAATATCCGAGCTTCCGAAATCAGCAATTCCACCATATAATGAAACCGAAAAACACTCAATCAAAGCAAATTAAGGAAGGCCCATCGGAGGAACCAAAATGGACGTTCAAAAAAGTCGCCTTTTTTTATTAAAAAAAATTCCTTTTTGGTGGGTTTGGGTCTTAAAAAGGGAAAGGGGGGAGGGGAAGGCAAAGAGATTACTACCGAACTGGGTTTCCTTGGTTGAATCCGAAGCTGGAGTTGACGATCATGGCCACCCAGAAGGCGATGAAGATGACGAGGAACACCAAATCCCTGCACTTCCGGTTGTGCCTTATGATCCCATCTCCCATCTCGCCCTCGCTTCCTCCGCCGCCGACGCCGCCCCCCTCCGTCGGTTACCTCCCTATGATCGCCCCAAGCGGCCCCCTCCTCGCCAATCTTTCTTCCTCCAGAGCACGAGAGAGAGAGAGAGAGCAATCGGGAGCGGGGAGCGGCGGGCTGAAGGGAAAGCGACTTCGGTCCGGTGTTCCTGAAGAACATTTTTATTTTGGAAAAGACGGAGGAATTTGTTTCTAGGTGTACTTCTTGACGTTTGTCTTGTTCTGGGGAAGTTCTTAGTGATGTTGTGCGGAGAGTATAGGGTCATAAAAAGGCATGGCTTCTTGGGACGCCATAAAGACCGGGGTTTTGGTGTGACCAAATAAATCTTTTTTTCAAAAAAGTTCTCGTATCTTTTGTCAGATGGCTTTCAAGAATCCGTTATCTTGTCTTGTTTCACTTTCTCTAGGGACAGAACTCGGTGGAGTTGCTCAATCCTAGCCTGGCCAGCTCCTTGAGGAAGTTGGGCGGGTCCAGCTCCTTCAATTTTGATTAGAAAAGAGTCGATTCAAATGTTTGTTGGCCCCTGAGCTGAGCTTTTGCCTTTTGCCTTGGTAAGTTGCCTCCAAGGAATTGTCATTAGCTATCATATATATCAGTGGTTAGTGTTTGTTATTGTTTTATTATTGATCAAACTAGTTTCAAAGCACAGGGCTTAATCAAAGATTGTGGTTCAAAAAAAAGCAAATGATGATGATTTTCTGTTTATATTTTTATTAGGAGGTCCCATGCGAGTGGATAAGGTCTTACCTTGAAAGTAATAGCTGTGCAATGACATGATATGGAACCAACATGGCCTTTGTGAATCTAACGTGGAATCAACTCACCAAACTTGGATTTTAGGCCAACGACGGTTATTAATAGCGGGCAATGGTTGGGATTGATATATTATAAGGATCCATACAGGCGTGTATTTAGTCTCACAATGGTTATTCGCTGGAATGATCTTGACTATTTGTATAGTAACTAAAGAATTCAAAAAAAATTTATGCCAAACCATTTTGAATGAGGTTCCGTATTATGACGCATGATATCAGAGCGGACTCGGCCCATAACTTATGTGGATTAGAGGACAATGTAGCACAGACTCTGAGACAAATCAAAATGCTTATGATTAAAAATTTTGAATAGATTTGAACTCTTAGCCTGACAGACGAGTGTGTTGCTTCGATTGTTAGCATGTGACTGTCAAAAATTTATGCATGTTGCTTATCGAAATCATCTCAATTCAAAATGAAACATAAAAATTAGGGGCTTGCATGTAGCAGGCATGTAGTATTTATATACAACAGCTTTCTTCTTAGGCACATGCTGACCAACTTAATTACCCAACCAACACAGGGAGCAATTCAAAAGGTTGTGGTGTGCTTGCATACGAATCATCCAGTGTCATGTATGAATCAAGATTTGCCACAAATTGCATCTTGCTTCATTGGAAATTAAGTGTACCATCGACATAAATCATTCCTTGATCAAAATAACATGCTTGAATTGTGAAACATTAGCTAAAGGCTATGATGATCATTTGAATGCACTCAGGGATCCACCAACAGTTTTTTTCTTTTTTTCTTTTTTTTTCTTTTTTTTTTTTTTTGCTAATGCGGGTGGATCAGACCTGACGAGACCAGATACACCCAATAAAGTCAGAAAATAAAATACCTCGGAGTGCCAAAGGCAACTCCCCATCGCCACTCCATAAGGTGCCTCCGGAGTGAGAAGTTACATACGCAGCTACCCAATCCGCAGCACCATTACCTTCACGGTAAATATGCTTGGCCTGAAAGGCCCATCCATCCCTCGCCATAACCCAAATGTCACGGAGCAAGGGATGGTCACACCCGCAATGCCTTGGACCCCCCTGGATCCAACTGACAATGGTGGCTGAGTCACCCTCCAGGATAATGGACCTAGCCCGTAAGACACACCGGGCATGGCGAAGGCCTGCCCAGGCTGCTGTCAGCTCCGCGCTGGAAACTGAAGTGTCAAATAACTGACTGCCACCGGCAGCCACAACCCTGGCACACGGGTCCCGGATAACGAAACCCGCGCCTCCCCGCATGCCACCATCCAAAACAGACCCATCAAAGTTGACCTTGAGGAAGCTCGGGGGTGGGGGCTCCCAGGTGAAAAACACCGTACGAGAGGCTGCCGAAGCAGAGTGGGAACCCCAGGTGTCCCGAGCTATCAAGGTCCCTCCAACAGGGATAGTGTAACACAGCTCCGCCGCTTGAGCGCGGGCACTCTCGACAACAAATCGCGGCAACATACGTCGTTCGCTGAAGGTACGAGCATTCCTGGCCAACCAGATCTGGTAGGCAATACAGGTAGCTCGGACAGCCTCCTGACGCAGCACCAAGGACTCCGATCCCTGACGCATGGCCTGTAAGAACAGGTCCCTACATCGCCATACCACCGGTGGAACCCCTGCCAACCGCCAAGTGCCCCTAGCCCATGTGCACCGAAACAGGGCATGGTCCACCGTCTCGGCCACACCACAAGCCCCACACACCAATGGGATCCTCACTCCTCGACCTGCGAGTACAGCTCTTGTAGGAAGACGGTCCCAGGCCACCTTCCAGAGGAACAACGCGACCCTCGGGTGGAGCCCCAATCGCCAGATCCAGGCAAAATTCGGGCCAGGCTCATAATCCTGCCGCAGGATATGGGAGAGATCGCCCATCCTGACCCTGGATCTGGTCGAGGAACCCCACACACGTACATCTGGTCCGCCACTCTGTGGTAACGGTAGTGAACGAACCCGCTCCGCCAAAAACTGCCCGAACAAACGGGCCAACTGAATCTCATCCCAACCAGCCACCCCGGGGGTCATGAGATCACAAACCTGTAGACCCTCCCCAGCCTCGACACTAACCATAGTCGGCCAAAGCCGCAGCGGGAGGCCGTCGACCCATGGGTCTCCGGCTACATCGATGCTACGTCCGTCGCCTATCAGCCATCGGGTGTGACTCGACACCAATGGCAAGTACGTCGCTATCTCACGCCATAGAAAGGAGCATCTCCGCCCTCCTCGGGCCCAGCCCTCCGGGCTTGCCCCCCCATAGCGGATAGTCATAATCCGGCTCCAGAGCCCCTGCGGCTCCAGGATGAGACGGGAAGCATGTTGGGCAAGAAGTAGCTCTCGTCTCTCCAGGAGAGACACCACCCCTAGACCACCCTCCCTGAGGGGAAGACAGATACGCTCCCATGCCACCATGTGCACCCCACGACCCCCTCCATGTGAGCCCCATAAGAAGCCCCGAAGAAGTCGCTCAATCTTCAATAAAACAGACCTTGGCACCACCGTATTTGCCATAAGATAGATGGGCATGGAGCCCAGTACAGCTCGAATCAGCATGACTCTGCCCATCATAGACAGGGACGCTGCCCGCCAGCCCTCTAGTCTGCTCTGAACCCGCTGCACCACCCGGTGCACTCAGAAACTCGCAATCTCCTGCCCGAGATCGGAACACCCAGGTAGGTCCAGGTCCCATCCTGCTCGGGCATCTCCAGAATCCTCCGGATCCCCCGTCGAACCCCGAGTGATGTGCTAGGGCTAAAGGAGATGGAGGATTTCTGGCCATTCACTCTCTGACCGGATACCGTGCAATAGGCAACCAAAACCCTCCTGATAGCCTGAGCATCAGCTACGCGAGCCCGGGTCAGGAGGAGACAGTCATCGGCAAATAGTAAGTGTGATATCGGCTGGGCCCCCGGAGCTGGGACATAGGCCCCCAACTCACCGGCGGCACACGCAGCCCGCAATGCCCGAGACAAGACATCAGAGTAAAAAAACTTAGTAGAAATTTCCCCTAATATTTAAGGTGTGCAGTCCTCTTCCTTTGGACCTGTAGAACATTAATAGTTTATTCAAATACCTTTTAATAATTATTTTGGTAAAATTATACGTAATTTTTCACTCATGAAACCCATAAATAATAATGGTTTATCTAAGAATCTTTATATAATTTTTTTAGTACAGTCAGCCTAGTTTTACAACTTGAGTTGCGGACTGGGCATACTTATGTTCATTTGCCACTGTGTAGTTTAGTTTCTAGTGATTCAACAGGTTATACTCATGTAAAATTGGTATAAGCAGCTGATGACTGATGTACCAAAAAAAAAAATTCTGTAAAATAAATTTTCTGATAAAGTCGGCCAGATGCCGACTAGGCGTGAGACCTGCAACTATTTTTGTTTTATTTAGAGAAATGTATCATTAATGGGTACTTGTTACCTGCAAGAGTACCACAAATGAAAACAAAACTTTGCTTATTAATTCAACTAAGATATGCGACAATTTGATCTCTAGTCACAAACATATCCTTGATATATAAACTACGGATTACTGCTATCCATTAAATATCAGCAACCTACATAACTTACAATCATTAGACATGCTGAAAACAAGTTGTTTTGATGGAATTAGCTAAAACCACATATCATCTATGTGTGACTTCCCACACTGGATTGAGTGTCGTGGTGATCTAAATTTCTCTCGCTTACAAATAACTAGCTGAACAGGAGGCTGGGATTAGCTCAAACTTCATGCTTAAGACTTCCCGTAAATATTGTACAAAATAATGGCTGTAGTTTAAAAAGTCTTCACGTTCAGTTTTAACTGCTCCCGGCATGCGGCCTGCCGGAATTCGATAGTTTTAGACTACTGAACTCGTGCCGCGATTTGAAATCCCGTAACTAGTTCGAACTACGCAATGGACACTTACTTGTAAATTTTGCATTAGATAGGGGGTTACATGAGAAAAGCTTGACGTGATGTTTTAACTGGTCCCCATCATGAGGCCTGCCGGGTGCCGAGCCCTGGTTAAAGTTTGAATCAGGGCGTTTTGCCTGATATACTTTTATAAATATTGAGTTAGTTCCGTCACTCCGATTGCCGATACTAGTTAAGGGGTCTCATATTAAGTTTCAACTATTGCCGTCATTTGGCGTGCCGAGACTGGTTCAAGCTTCTGTCACTGTAATTTTGCCGAAAACCCCCTTTCGAGAGTAATACGGTATTTGAGTTTCTTAGCTTTTAAGTTTTTTTTTTTTTTCCGCTAAATGTATGGTTCATAGAGTTTTCGTATGGATACATTCAAAAAAGTCAAAGAACAGCAGGTCACAAAGCTTTTAAGTCATTTTAGCGCCATCTTTTTGTGGCCTAGATGAGGCCACGCGTCCATATGGATTCCGGTCCCATCAAACTTTATATTAGGCCTTCTCGTGGATGATTTATTATCGTGAAAGCTAGTGTCATCATTGTCTTAAAAAATATTGGATGATGGTTGGCAGCAATACTGGCATCCACAATTTTATCAAACATATTCTTAGACTTAGGGACATAAGAAATGCAATGAGACTGTCCAATGACTATGAGAAATGGGTAATTTTAATCATGTATTGATCTATCTTATAATTCTATATGAATAATCTTAATATTGTACGGAGCAACTAGTAATGCCCTAGCACGATGGTGTACTCACTCCTAGCTGCTCATTATAATCCCTACAACAAACTCTTTTTTTTTCTTTTTTTTTGCGCTAAATGGATGATTCATACAGTTTTAGTATGGATGCATCCAAAAAATTAAAGAACAACAGATCACAAAGCTTTTAAGCCATTTTAGTGCCATCTTTTTGCGGCCTAGACGAGGCCACGGATTACGGTCCATCAAACTTTGTATTAGGCCTTCTCATGGATGATTTATTATCGTGAAAGCTAGTGTCATCCTTTTTCTAAAAAACATTGGATGATGGTTGGCAGCAATACTGACATCCACAATTTTATCAAACATATTCTTGGACTTAGGGACATAAGAAATGCAATAAGACTGTCCAATGACTATGAGAAATGGATAATCTTAATCATGTACTGATCTATCTTATAATTCTAAATGAATAATCTTAATATTGTATGGAGCAACTAGTAATGCCCTAGCACGATGGTGTACTCACTCCTAGCTGCTCATTATAATCCCTACAACAAACTCTTTTTTTTTTGTAAATAGGATATATTACATTATCCTTGAGTAAAATGATAGTGTACCCTTTAATGTCCGGCAAAGTGTTCTAATATGGTATGCAATACTTGTACACTAACCACGTGGATTTTCTTCAAAGTGGGGGAATATCCTGCTAAATGCCCCAATGAAAGGGAGAATAGTCTTATGCTATGTGGGAGTACATGTGAGCCAGTAAGTTATAACTAGAGGTACAAATGGGTCAGATCGGATCACGAGTGACCGGATCTGATTTCTTGTTTGGATTCTAATTTTAAACCCAGACTCGACCCAATAGAAAATCGGATCGGGTTGAGTCCATTGCTACAATCTTTGACCCAACGGATCATTCGGGTCAAGTCAGATCCATGTATAATTCAGACCCAATCCGAAAAATTCGGATTCGATTTGGGTTCGGGTCAACCCATCTATGGCTTCAGAACTTGTTTGCACCCCCGTGGGCCCAAATAATTTTACAAATTCGGATCGAATTGGGTCGTAGGATTAAAATCCCAAAATTATCCAATTTTCAAAAGGTCGGGTCGAGTCGGGTTGGGTCTAAATTCGGTAAACCAAGACCTAACCTGGATAATGGAATAGGTCCAATTTTAGGATCCGACCCGGCTCCACAAATCCTCCAAAACAGATCGGGTCAGGTTTGGGCACGAGTCAACCCGACCCATTTGCAGCTTTAGTTATAACTCTATTCTATCATTTTAGTGGAACTTTATCGTGGAAGAGAGGAAGCTTATCCTCTTCTAATTACTATTTTCTCCCTATTCAATATCTCAGCACTGGAAAAAAAAAAAGAGAGAGCAATTTGATAAAATCCAAACTATCATGAAATCCAATACACATTAAGTGCTCCTATCTCCTATATTTATTTTTGCTCTTATCATGAATAGATATATCCTTCTAATGGCAAAAGAAATATCCCTTTCAAGATCTATTTTGCAACCAAACGCCATTTAAAACTTTGAGGAGCAAGCATGGACCGGATTGAAGTGAGTGCAACAACTCAGTAGGGCACCTAATCAAACTAAATGGGAGATTAATATGAATAATTGGTGTTGTACCAGGTGGAGAAAGTATAGAGTCCCTGCCTGGGTTCTATATCACATAGCCAGTCCGATCTCGCATACCATTTAACTTGTACAGACTGGATCTGCTGTTAAATTTTTTTTCATGGTGAAATATTTTCTCAAACATGATTCTGAGGCCTTCAGAATTCCATCCGGTAAGCCTGCCCCTGTAATCTACCAAAGACCTAAGAATTAGAAGCAGAAAACCCACAAAATGGTTTCATAGGAGACTGCAAAATGCTATCACAAGATCTTGTACTGAATGTTATTCTAAAAGGATCAAAGAAGTGCAATGACATGACATAGAAGTTCCTCTTTGCTCACCCATGATTTTCCCTGGATCCTACCCTGTCAACTCCACACTTCCAATGGTCTCTCCAAGAAATCCTTGCCTATGGCTGGTAGAACCAAATAAACTAACATGTCCACACTTGTAGGAAGACCAAAAAAAGTTTAGATTTTTCTCCAACAACAACAACAACAACAACACACAAAGAAAGAAAAAAAAACTTCAGATCAGTTTAACTTACTTTTCTACGGTCCTTTCAATACGTTGACATTCGAATTAAGGAGTCTTATCATCAGGTCAGTACCAACAGGCATGTCCGCATCTGACGGAGACTTTGTTGCCACATGCAGCGAACAGTCAAAAAAGTTTTTTTTTTAGGTACATAGCAGTCAAAGTTTCAAGGTGAAACACTAGAGCAAATGAGGCTAGTATATTCCCCATCAAATCCTAAACCAATTTCCAATAGTAAATCCAACGTTGACAACAAAAATCCCCACACATAAAGAAAAAGGCAATGGCAGACTGGAAGTGAGCGAAACCCTTTGCATCAATATTTCGTATATTTACATATTCTGGCTTAGGATACAACTTGTCTTTTGAACAGGCCATGAAGTCACTCTGGAAATTCTGGCTAATTTATAATCTTCTCCAGAAATTCTCTCCCTCTGTTTACAAATGCCTGTACTTATCTAAATAGAGCTAAGAACAAGTGGCGATAGAAGGTAATTGCATTTGATTCCTATGGCAGTTATGTACGTGTCTATGGCAAAGGTGTTATATAAGAAAGTATGGAACTTGTAGTCCTTCAGAACAATAACAGGCATAGAACTGCACAGCAGAAGAGGAAGAGCCATAGCTGGTGCAGCGAGCTCTCCACCTGCATCTGCTGCCTCCTCCACCTTGGGCTGTTCATACTTGCTGTTAAATCATACTGGCGGCTCCTATAATACAATCCGGCCTCCTGATTCCGGAACACTGAGGGAAAGACTGCAACAGCTAACTCCCCAAGCACACCACCTGCAGTAGAATGGAACACGGGCGCTGCCAGCAGCGACGAAGGTGCTGACATGAAACCAAAACTGTAAGGATAGTATTGTCGGTGGTGATGGTGATGGGGAAGTTGTGGCTGCGGCATCGGTGGATGGATATCAAAGTGTTCCTCCTCATGAGCACGAGAGGAGGACTGGTGTTCGATAACCGAAGAAATCAGAGCATGGTCTCGGTAAATGGAAGGTCGGTGGGGGATCTCGAGGCTCCGATCAGATTCCTTCTTGTTACCGAGACCACGGCCATAGAGCGGGACAAGAGTGTCCTCCGAGAGAGGGGCCTTGCAGACGGGACACTGCTGAGGGGAAGTAGTCTGGACATGCAACCACTTGTAGATGCAGGGCCAGCAGAAGAGGTGGCCACAGAGGGTGACAACGGGTTCCGACACAAAATCCAGGCAGATGTTGCAGTCGAAGCAGCTATTCGCAGAAGGCAAAGGAGCATCCACCCTGCACTTCTTCGATGGTTCTTTCTCAACCTGAGATTCCTTAATATACCCTTGCATAGTCCCTTCTGCCTCCATGAGCTCTCGAGCACTCTCCAGTATCTGGCAATTGGGAGCAGTCTGTCAAACAAAATGTAGCAGGGAAACTTTAGTCTTCGAAATGCTGGAAGAGTTCTACTAGTAGAGTGGGTTAACAGAGTTATATTCTTCAAAGAGGGCGATATAAATAGTGCCAAAGATCGGCACGCCTATAAGATGCCCATGACACTAAGCTAACCTTCAAACGGGGACCGCAAAGGCTGGCAGAATTTCTAAGGCATAAGTTCAGGAGATGAGGCTGTCTAGCTGATGGACTGTTTGAGGTAAAAGAGTTGCCACGAATGGAGCTAGACTTTGCCGAACTAAGGGTTTAGCATAAAGAAGAAAGTCTTGTTTCTTGCCTGACGGGGACACCATAAAAGCTGATGTAATATAGATAAGATCTCACTTGTCCTGTTCTCCCAAATTGCGTATAAATCTGAATGGAATATAGATATTTCAGGCATGAACGTTGGATGATCAGTTTGCCCTCCAACAAACCATCAAAGACACAGCCATGAAAATGAAAGATTTGGAAGCTCATGCAGAGTTTATCCAAAGGTGGAGTGAGCAAATTTATCTGTTTTGTATGAGATAATGGAAAGGTGAGGATAAAGTGGCTCCTATTATCACTCTGATGTGCTCTCTGTATGGTTCCTTTGTTTACAACAGAAGACAATACCATAGGGAACTTACCTCACTTCTTTAATGCTTCAAAAAACAACATGTTTGTTTCTTTGAGATAGAGATATGGGCATCTTTCTGCCGAGAAAAAAAATTTCTGCTACAGACTTTATTCTTATACTTATATTTTTGTTTTGATGTAGTGCTGTTGGAGATTTTAGAGTTTTTGTCAGGCAGACAACTAATCCTAGAGCTTAACAATTCAAAATATTGACTACAATCAGATATGCTTTTTCAGTAAAAAAAAAAGAGTGCACATAAAAGGTTTCAAATACAGCTGCTAGTTTAACTCTAATTGGAAGGATGGTATTACTTTCATCAAACAAGAAGCAGAGATTAGCATTAGCATAAGTGATATAGACTCCATATATGAGAGGAAAAAAAAAATAGAATCAGACAATTGTAGAAAGATGAAACACCACGATTTCGGGGATGTTGCGAGTAGTAGTAGTTGCTAAGTTCTTGACCGACTATCCGGAGAAATAAACTCTACCAGGGGATGGAAAAAGAAAAGGGAAAACAGATAAAGAACAGTCCTTTTTTTTCCATCAAAAAGAAAAAGTCCCCCCCCCCCCAAAAAAAAAGACATGGCGGCAAAAGTTTAGGTGAAAAGAGAAAGAAGATATTAGTGACCCACGGTTTCTAGAGATCAAGTGACCGAGAAAAGAGCAAGAAAATAATCAAAACCTTTTTTTTTTGTTTGGGGCGGGGAGGATTAACACTTTAATAGAAATTTCTATCTTTTATGTTCTCTTCCGCCCCTCGCCGGCTAATCTCGATTGCTGTTATCAAAACCCCTAGATCCAACGAAATTTGGAATTTCTTGGACGAGAAATGGAAAAGGGAACGAATCCCATCAAACCGAACGCGAAGATGAGCAACGTGTTTCTTAGGAATTAATTAAAGCTCAAACCGCTTCACCACCGGAAAAATTAAAAAAAAAAAAAAAAAACTCAAGTTCCATCATTTCCTTCTCCTTGTGCTCCTTCATCTAAATCAAAACTCTTCTTTTTTCTGGCGATCGACCCAACGGACCATTCAACACTAACAAAAGTAATCAAAATCTAAACTTTCCCCTCAATCGCAAGGAGTTTGCTCACAAAGATCAATCATCAAAGCTGAAAGAAACCAAAAACAACAGCGAAACCCCCCCAACAAGAAAAGGAAACGGAAGCTTCAGAAGAACATACCGATTTAGAAGAAACCAGCGGCTAATCCCCTCTCTCTTTATCTCTCTCCCTATCTATTCCTCAATGCAGAGCTCTTGTGGACGTCAGCAAGGAGGGGCGGCGGATAGTTCCGGCGACGGTGGCGGCAGCGGATAGAGGGCGATTCAGGCGAGCAATGGGCAGCCCCCCTCTTAATTTATCGGCCGTGGACGAGACGTACCGTATCGTAACCATCGCTGGCATCCGGTTCCCATTCAACGTGCCGACAACTCGTGCGCGCATCCGGTTTACTTTGACCGCGGGAAACTGAGTATTATTTATGACTTCTATCTTTTTTTACAGAAGTCCACGCGGATCCGGGTGGCATTAAAAAGTAAAAACCAAAAATCCCAAGCAGATGAAACTACTTTTATATATATATATATATATATAAACAAATGACATACGCCTGTAGCAAATCGGACGCCTAAAAATAAAAAATAAAAAATTTTAGAATATTTTAGATAATAAAGCTACTGTGATCGGTTGGATTCAGGAAGATCTGAGAAATATGAGCACGGACCACTTTTTGCTTCAGAACATACAGATGATGATGAAGGATGGAATGATTTTTCAGACCAAGCATGTATTTAGAGAGACCAACGAGGCATTGAACTAGATGGCTGCCTACACGGTATATATCTTGTAGTTAGAAGAAGGAGAGTTGCCTCGGATATCCTGTGAATTTGTATTTTCTGATTTTATTGAATGTATTCATACACGTATTATATGATGAACTTGCCAAAAAAAAATTCTTCTAATCTATAGCTCTATTAGCCTTCTTATGCTTGATTTGAAAAATAACATAGCCACTTGCCGTGGCCCGCAGGGATAAGCTTGAGTATGGTGTGGTGTTACCTACCTTATTGACAAAAAAAAAAAAAAAAAAAAACTGCATGCTTGCCCGGAGAAATAAGTTATTATTATATCGTGGAAACGCCTCGGACTGCGGGGTTCGAGAATTTGGAAAACAGTACAACGGAAAAGCCGTGGGTTAGGTCCAGTTTTCTTTTCCAGGAACAGCTCTTCTAGAAACAGCTCTTCTAGATATTTTCCACCAAAGAAGGAAACTAATCGCAGAACGTTTCATTTAAGATATTTGCTCTTCTAGAAACAGCTCTTCTAGATATTTGCCCTTGGTTCCCGGATGAGGATTCCGTAGAACGTTTGAGTTGGCAACAATCGCAGAACGTTGCATTTAAGATGTGAGGACCATCATTAAATGCTGAACTTTTTAGATCTTGCCCTTAACCTATGTGGGAAAAAATTTATAATTACCTTGCTGCTAGACTTGTACCAAAATTTAGCAATGAGCGTCCACAGAATGTGTGGTGATGAAGATACCTACTATGTAGTTATATAAAAATATAATTTGAAAAATCCAGGATTCCATATTTTGTCCCATGACCATCTTCAACTAGGGAATGTAAAAACTCCATGAATGATTCTTATATGCTTGATTATTATCCGGAGACCTAACATATCACCCTTGGCCATCACCTACATTAGGTACTGTGTATATGTGCACACAAATCTTGTTCAATTTAGTGTTGACATGATATTGGCCACTATTTTTGAGCTTTAAACTCTAATATATTATTTGTACAAAAGTACGTCATACTATGCTAAATTGAATGGCATAGAATGTATGTTCCGATTTCGTACCAGTAGGCGGTATGAAAATATATCAATTGAGTTGGCTTCCACGCCAAATATATTGATATAATAATAAAATGGTACTGGTGTAGGACCCGATGTCAAGACGACGTGCTTAGTTTGTATAGGCATTAAGTACTTCTCTCTCCATCAAGAGGGATGGAGAGAAACAACAATGAAGCTTCCGGTCGAAGTTGCAAAGAATCAATCAAGAAATGTTATTTAACAGGTAGTTACGAGACCAAGTAAAAGATGTGCATATGAAACATATCATTGTTTTTTTTTTCGGTCTCCCTGCAAGAATTGTCTGTCGGCGGAGTCATCAGTCAAAATTGTTGGGTGGTTTTTTTTATTATTCGCGTTTAAGATGGGATTCCAATTTCATTCTGTTTTTCTCTTTGTTTAACCAACTTGGCACCCCCAAATAAGATAAGCTCATGACGTGTCTCCGAGTCTGGTTCAGCTGCAATTCGACAAGTGGAAACTCGTAATCTGAAAAGGAGTCGATGGATCTCTCAAGGAATCGATTATCCATCCACGCAACACGCTTTTTATGGCACTTAGAGCGATGCATTCCTTTTTTAGGTGCCAAGATGAAAAAATAAGAATCTTCTAAAAAGAGATGAAATCTCTAGAAAATGCTAAAATATCAATTTGTAATACGTGTACCTCACACATCACGACAAGAGGCTTCTCCTTGAGCATGTGGATTGGGCGGCCGGTGGTGAGGACTTTCTTACAAGCGTATTGAAATTTGACATCTCTCAAAAGATGGCTTTTTTTCACCGAGCATCATTAAGCGTCACTAAGAATATGAAGCACATGCAGTTTTTGCGTTAGATTCATTTTTTTTCCTAATATTTTATCAACTATTGCGCGCGATAATTATTATCATATAATTTGCTAAAAATCATAAGTGTATTAAGAACGACGAGCTATGTTCCTAAATAATGGGTTCTCCTATAGGTCGAACAATTGGCAAAAGCAAAAAAATTGCAACATAGATGTTGAAGTTAATTATTGTGGTAGTTCCAAATTTATATGCAGGAAGAAATAATAGAATAATAAGCATATGTTGCAAGTGGTTGATGCATATGATTCAATTTGTTCAAACTTGACGTCCATTAGAATATCTTTGATCTGTCCATTCCTACCCCATGTAGATTGGGCTTAGTTTTCTTTTTTGTCTATTAGTATAGTGCTACAATATCTAATATTAGGGTCAAAAAAGATGTTATTTGCACTTCATTATATTTGAGATACATCATATCCAGAACCAGAACATAGATCAAATTTTCTAGAGCAGCGGTTGCTAAAAGTAGAGATTGTGATAAAATAATAGGGTTGGTGTAAGAATTTATCTATTTTCTTATATTCTTAATTCATGAGAATTGAGAATACATAAAAAAATCTTCTTAGCATATATTATAGGTATTTTTAGTATTATATCGCCAATAATTTTGGATCTCATGGTACACCAAACAAGTTACATGTGGATGTCCAAGGATCTTTAATCACTAGACCATAACATACAATAATCTTAGATCACCATGGATTAGATTATCCCAGAATGAAAATCACCAATAAGTTTATATAACCAAGGCGATCCCCTCTAGATCATCAAAGGCCCCCTAAAACTCTTACATATAAAATATTATATAATAAGGAGATCTCTGGCCAATGCATCAAGTGGTCAAAAAATTAGACAGTCTGATGCATAAGCTAGAAGAACTCCAAATCATATAATTTTTAGTAATGCAAACAGTTTAAACATAATAGATTATATCCAATGACTTGGACCATCAATATGAAACCCCCGTCATCTAATATAGATCTGACCAAATTTGAATAGAGATCCACTCAAGTATAGTCGAATCTCTCTCTCTCTCTCTCTCTCTCTCTCTCTACACACACTTTGTGATGAACTCTTCATTCGCAATAAAAATACCTATTCTATTATTTATTTTATATTATATTTTAAAGCAATTGAAAAAATAGAAAAAACAGCATCCCTGCACAAGTTACATGGTAGTATCACCCTATTTTTCTCCTAATATAGAGAGACAGGAAGACTTCTCAAATCGCCATTTCCGGTTCTTGCTGCCGCACATGCTACGTCATAGTCCTACAGGAAGACAAAAGAAAAGCTCGGTCCCTTTTCAAAGAAAGAGCCCCGCTTTTGGCCCCTCTTACAGCTTCATGCACAGAGATCTCGAACTTTTCTAACGTTGATTCAGGCCTTGGTATAGCTAACTGGTCCAAAGTCTAATGAAGAGGACATTAAGAGATCCCAACCACATTTGTTCCTGTACCAGGTAATGACACAAGATCTACAAAGGCCAAGGACGGGTAACCTCTTAAATGGCACCATACATCAATTATCCTGACAGGCAATACATCGCCTCTAAAAACAACAATAGCAACTGCAATAAAAGAAATATTCTCATATGACAAAACCAAGAATAAGAACATCTAATTGCAGTATTACACAAAGCTGGTCTTCTTCCACATTAATAGATTCAAGCAGATCATATAGCAAGATGAATCAAGTATGTTAGGTGTCATCTGAGGCAAAAAAAAGGGGGTGAGAGAGAGAAACTCGCACAGAACATGTCCGACGCCAACCATGAAATGCACCCAAGAACGCAAGCACATTGCAATTCAAGTAGTTTGGCATGTCTCCAGTATATTTCAATCAAAAACATGTAAACTGGCGGCAGAGAAGCCCAGTTCTTATTTTAATTTCAATTCAAGCATTGTAACTTGCCAATTCTGACATCCCCTAAAGTGAATTGAAGTAATATTGTCACAGGAATGCGACAGCAGTTGTAACCTCCATAACTATATACAAGCCTAAAGAGCAGTAAGGGACAGCAGAGAGAGTATAAACTTCACAAATCTTCTATGACATGTTGAAATAGTCTGGCTACAGGAAAACAAAACAACCACTTACTTCTCTATGAATTTCTCAATGCATGTGACTAGAGTACTCTCAGGCACAGCCCCGATAACTGTATCTTTCTTCTCACCATTCTTAAAAATCATGATAGTTGGAATGCTTCTAACTCCATACTTGGTTGCAATGTCCTGGTTCTCATCAGTGTTGAGATTCAAGCATTTAAGCTTTCCATTGTATACCTTTGACAAGTTGCCAACAATAGGATGAATCATTCGGCAGGGTCCACACCATGGGGCCCAAAACTCAACAAGCACTGGAGTATCACACTCCATGACAAGCGACTGCCAAGTTGATTTTGTCACTTCTGGAACTGTAATTCAAATGACCAAAAATATGCATAGTCAAAATTTGCAGAGCAACAGAAAGTGATCAGGGATCCATGCATATACCTGTGTGTGCACCATATGCACGGCTAATGTACACATTTCATATCGGAGATGGAAAAGAAAGGTTACAGGAAAGAATGGATTTAACATGAAAATACTGTAAAATAACTAAATTGGCCGCTACATTATCTACCTCTAACAAAGAATAAACATATATCAAGCACATGAAAAGAAACCTGCATAAGATATGAAATAGGCTGCCAGGTGAGAATGCCAACCCCAAAAAGATCCTTGGTAGATACAATCTACCCACCTAAGAAAAAGAGTTTCTTGCTATCATATCGTCATCAAACAAAATTTCATTAATATGATTTATCACTAATGATAACCAAACCAAATTTCTAACCTACATCAAATGCAGCCAACCAATCTGAAACCCAACTCTACAATTTCTAACCTAGACATAGTTCAAGTTCAGTCAGGTGAGGTAGACTTGTGTTGGATCAGATCTAGCATGGTCAGGTCTAATCAAGTTAGATCTCACACAGTAAGTCAATTCATGTTACATTGAGCATTGCCGACTTGTTTGGGGCAAGGATTCAGTAGAGTTTGGAAGAAACACAAAGTTTGGTGGTGGGTCAAGAGAACAGTTGGTTAATTTGGTTGTCTTTGGGCTGCTCGAGTTTCCAACTCCAAAACAACTTATTACATTGAGTTAATTTTTAGCAAGCATAGCAATA
Source organism: Phoenix dactylifera (assembly GCF_051530095.1). Lineage (NCBI taxonomy): Eukaryota > Viridiplantae > Streptophyta > Magnoliopsida > Arecales > Arecaceae > Phoenix > Phoenix dactylifera. The sequence continues at coordinate 20,591,656 of NC_143205.1, forward strand.
TCTAGGCCCTCCCATTCATATTAACATGGCCCAACTTGTTCCCTAATTAAAAAATCCCATTGAAATATAAAAATAAGTTATAACCTATCCAGTAAAATTTGTTCACAACCATATTTTCAATAAACTTCGAAGTTAAAGACTTTCAAATGGTTTATAAAGAGATTTTTCATCTGCAGGCAGCATGGTTGCACTTTTAAAAGTGCAATATACACAAAGATCCACATGCAAAATTTTTGAAAATTTTTCATCGACTGGGACCTACCAACCTTCACTTGTTTGCCGACGATGTATGCTGTTAGTCCACTATCACTGTTAAACACAGATGCAATTGCTAGCCTTGGCAATGCAGTGCCAAGAATCAGGCTTTGACTTCCAAGAAAGCTACGCAGGCCCTGCACCTATGAAGATCATCACACTCACAAATGACCTCAACCACGTTTTTGATGGGTGGGAACTACAAGACAACAGCCTATCTGAATGGGATTTTTGTGTTAACTTTCCACTCCCTCAGTCGTTGGTCCATTGTAGTTCCCAGCAAAACGTGGTTGAATAGCACATGGGAAGATATTCTTTGCACGAATCTTATATAGATATGAAAGAGACAGAAGACAACATGGATGACCATTTCAGTCCTTCCCTCTCCTTAGCAAGATTAGTATTAGCATTAGGGCTGTGTCGGGCTCAAATAACTCCTGCAAACATTTAATGCAGGGGAAACTACCAGTTCTCCAGCAAACGTTGTGTGAGTGTAGTGTGGAAAAAAAAACAATTGATAGACACCCAACCTGAACTTGGCCCAACTAATGGTCTCTCTCTCTCTCTCTCTCTCTCTCTCTCTCTCTCTCTCTCTCTCACACTCACTCTCACTCTCACTCTCACTCTCTATCTCTATCTCTATCTCTATCTCTATCTCTCTCCTTAACCCAATTCACAGTGCATGGCCGTTGGCCTAGATGCACAATTAATCATCTCTTCCTCTAAGATTGGCATAAAAAGATAACCTCCCACATGCCATTCAACTCTGCTGTACCAGTACTACCAAAACACCAACAACAAAGAAGAGTGGAAAGTTGTCACAAGAGACCCTTCTAGATGGGCTTCTACCTTGGAGTCCCCGGCCATTAAAAATAACCTCTCTTTTATATCTTTCACTAATATGATAATCTTGGTTGATGTTGGGCTTGAAAGATCCCTTGGTGTTCAAAGCTCCACATTGGAGAATTTTTCATCAAAGGATCAAAGCCAGCACCTGCACTTACGCATTCAATGAAACAGACAACCTTACTGTACAAGGGTGACATATAAGGGAATATTGGATTTGCCTGCATTTATGAAAACTCTCAAAATACCTGTATTTTGGTTTTTATGCTTTTCGTACTTTTTGGTGCTATCCATAACCTAGCAAGCCAATGGTGACGTGTGCTGCCTGCGAATAGACATCTCTTTATAGATAATCCAAAAGTCTTTTGTAAGTTTGTTGAAAAATTAATTCTGAACAAATATATTATACCAGATAAACTAGTGTAGATTGTTTTATTACTTCAATAATATTTTTCAATAATTTGATAGATTATTTAATCCACACACTAATGATAACTAGTTAAAGAGACTTCTGTCACGACCATAATCCGAAATTTTAATGCCTCTCCTCTTGTACGTTCAGTGAGTTGCCGGCGCTATTGTTATAAATTCATAATAGTTGTTGCTCTTGCCCCATCTGGAGCAAATTTGTAGCACTGACTACAATCATATACAAGTATAAACTGCATAAGTACATGAAATTGGCCACAAGCATGGATGCATATATACATACCACAAAAGCACTCTTAACATTTTTCCGATATTTGCCAACACCTAGTAACCTATCTAGCTCCTACTATAATCACAGTGGTTTTATAAGATCTTTTCTTGATTTAAAGTGAATAGCAACAGAAACCTCAAGTGGGCATTATTTGTCTTAAATCAGCTAAATCAGATGTATAAAAAATGATAATATTTTAATGTCTTTCTAAAGATATTTAAATTAATATATTCATATATAGAGATTTAATTTTTGTTTTAATCTGTGATCCAATCAAATGCATCATAATTAGCAAATGTCCTACCTTGTATACTTGCTCCTCAGCTTCTCCTTCCCTATCTCTCTACCTTTATCTAAACACGGGTGAGGAAGTGAGGGATAAAAGACAGTTCTCTTTCGAACCAGAACAATGGGTTGATGCAACACATATTGCTTAAGAGAAGAGGTGAATAGCTTCAAAGCAACACATATTGCTAGCCAACTGAAACCAGCTCTTAGGAGGGAAAAAAAAAATAAGAAAAAAGAAACACCAACATTATCAAGTAGCCAAGAGAGTTACACTAAGTTATGAGCACAATTGCTTAAGGAATTGCTGCCAGGATTTACATATCAAACGAGGCTGCAATAAATTTAAGTGCTTGACTTCACTTGAAAGATGCCAATATCACCATGAAATTCCCATATCAGAACAAGATAAAAGGAATCAACGGAGACAGCAAAACACCTTTAACTTTAATCCCCTAAAAACTAAAGGAATATAAGAAAAAAAATCAATATTTATGTGATTAGCTTGACTATCATAATATGCAACAGCAATTATTATCTAACTAATGGCATAAGTATAAAAGGAATCCTAGATATTTGATCATTTAACCATTAAAAGTCATGACCCAATCATTCGAGAAATTATCGTATATATCTAAATTCATTACAACATCAAAAGCTATAAAATATTCTACAACATTCAGCTCTCCATCACTAATCAGTCAAACAAATCAGTAAATAACAAGAAAGCAAAATCCAGGTACAGTTCTCGAAATAAGCTTTCTAAAAGGTACCAAAAAAGTTACGAACTTTACCCTCTATAGCGGCCCGTGGCGCCTCACAAACCACCGATCCATGGCGGAGACCCTTACCGATCGCCACGTTGGAGGCTGACAGAGCCTTTGGACGGCGCGGAGCGATCCTCAAACCCCTAAATTCCGGCAAAAGTCCCATGCTGCGGCGGATAAGAGAGGTGGAAACCGGCGCCGTCGCCGCCCACGGTGCGGATGCCCCAATGATGCTGGTGCGAGGGCGGGGAACCGCGAGCGACTCGAGAACGGCGGCGGCAGGGGCCATTGGAGGAGGTCGAAGGGGGCAAATTTAGAGAAGCGAACCCTGCAGATTTATGGGGGGAAATGAACGAACCCTCGAGAAGCAATGAATTCTAGGGTTGTTGGATTCGAGGGGAGAGATGGGAGAGCAGCGGAATAGAGAGGAAGAGAGAGAGAGAGAGGCGCTGTTGTGAAATGGAGTGCTGACCGAATCCTGATCCTGATAGCGATAATTGTGGTCGGGTTTGGTTTGGGTCTGGATCAGAATCTGCGTTGGGACCCACATCCGGCTACGTTGTGTCGGCTACGGAGGAGTGATTTGAAAATAATGCCGTTATATCTCTATAACAGTCATTATAAGAATTATTATTTTAATCTTGCAACAATTATTTTCATATTAAAAAAGTGCAAACTGATGATTTTAATATTAAAATATGAAATTTTATATGATACGGTAAGTAGCAATATTATAATCACTACGTTGATCCATTTTGCATCATTATATGCGCTACAAAAGGCCCTTTCTTTTTATTGCCAACCCATTTTCATTTTGGATGTGAAAGAATGAAAAGCCATCAACCTGTTTATTGCGAAGATAAAAAACATTATTGCTCACCAATTTAATTCATTCCATCATGTATGAGAATTATATGCAAGGAGAGAAAAAATAGGACCATAGAAAAATACATACAACATTATCGTATTAGCAATCTAGAGCAATTCGCATTATATAAATATGAGCTGGACTTGTCTATACTTAAGTAGATTCCTATTCAGATTAGGTCAAGTTTGGATCGAATGATGGAGATCCCACATTAAAGATCTGAGTTGTTGAATATGATATACTATCAAATTATTTGGATATCATATAACTTGAAGATCCATAGGCTATACATCAATTGGTCAAAAACTCAAATGGTATGAAATTGTGCATTTTTTTTACCACTTGATGCAATAGGCTAAAATTTTTAAAATATATAATTTTTAGTTTACAAGCAGTACAAAAGCAGTAGATCACATCTAATAATTTGAATCATTGATGTAGCACTATAATTTTTTAATCTGGACTCGATTGGATCCAAGTGGGAAACCACTCGAGTGTAACCAAAATTTACCTCGTATAAATATATAGAATAGAATAAAATAGTTAGGTTCAACATGGTTCTTTTTGTTAGAAGCTTGAGGTTTGCTGACGACCGTTTCTCATTCAATATCAACTCAGATAGGTATAAATGGTAATAGATACTATTGAAACTAAATAAAAACAATATCATCCCAAGATAGTGAAAAATGTCCAGTTTCTGATATTGCTTGGGACTTTCTAAGCGAACTTACAACAAACCGATATTTTTAACAAATTGTATAAATACGAAATTGAAATTTGATATAATATTAGAGAGCATGCATAATGAACATGAATGCTATCAATGGTAATCTTTCGATAACACCATATTTTTCCATCCAAAGCACTCTTTCGACTATTTTTGCTTCCAAACAGCAGAAGTTCCATGGCTTTGTTTCAGAATTAGTGTAAGAAAACACAAGTCCCTATCTTGGAAGTGGGAACAAGTTAGAGCATAATCTCCGACAACTTCTTTTATCAACAGTAAATAAAAATAGACCGGCACACAGCCAATGACATGTAACATAAACATAATCCTAGGTGCACAAACAAAAACAAAACCAATGTAGAATGTTTCCTATAATTAAAACAAAAATTAGTACAGAGTTTCGATTGATTGATCAAACGCATGAGAGGTTCTCCATGTACTGAAATGCATTAAGCTATCTAAATTGCATTCCATACTCAACCAAGTCCCGGAGTTTCTTGAAACTCTCATCTCTCAGATTATAAGAGATGATCTCACCAGGTATACGTAAGATTAGTGACTCCTCCCCACTTCCTCCTCTAACATAAACAAAACCAATATTTTTATCCTCCTAATGGCAATCTTAGTTGGGTGGGCAATTACGGGCTCTGGACAAAAGAAAGTGGCTCATTAATGACACTATTAGTTTCATGTAGGCGCCCCAGTTCAGTATAGTTTTTAGGTTCTTTTCTTTTCCTTTCCCTTTTTTGTTGTTGTTGTTGTTAATAGTGATGGTGGTAGTTAAGTGATGTCTACGCCATTGTTCATGGGCATATTAGTATAAATCATGGGCTACGTGCTTTAATTGCTTATTAGCCATGTTTATGGGGGCCCCCTTAAGTGAGGAACACAATTCCCTTAGATCTCAACTGAAAATATCATGTATGGATATCAAAATTATGCACAATATGTCCTCTTGTGCTGAGCCATCTGAATCTCCCAAACACCTAAGCTCAAGCTCCACCGGAAACGGGTGGCTTCAACTCAGGATTATTTAGTAGACCAGTTCAAGGCGAAAATGCTTGATTTCAAGAAACATTAGCTGGTCTGGGAGGTTGCCCGGAAGCTCTCAGCCATTTCCGATCTACAGGGAAGTTTAAGTGGTATTTGGACTAATAATGTTGAAGCTCAAATGCTGCACAACCTGAGGGTGAGTGAGCAGAAAGAATGGGTTCATCAAACAATGGAAGTTCTCATCCAGATGAGAGAGCTCCAATAGTATTATTATGCTATCAAAGTTCTTAACCATATGAGGTTTTATTCTTTTCCCCTAGTATGTTGCCGTGAATCTCCCAGATAACATAGAGAACAACCGGTTCAGGCTTACACACTGCTATACTCATCCGTATGCATTAATTCCAGGTGACCCCGTCCACTGTCTGGATGAAATCTCTCATAAATTATCCCCCATGCTTCCCTCTATTGAGCAAAGATTTTGGTTGGGATGCAACGTATTCACGGAGTGGATGCATGCGTAAAAGAAAGCTTGCATGGCTTTGATATCCAAACTCACTACAAACCTTCATTATTTATGAAACATGGGACACATCATTGCCACCTTCTGGTGTATTTCTTTAGCCTATCTATCTCAGAAAGAGTTAAAAACTGAGCTCAAAGACGTGTATCCATTACGGATGAGACTTAATGAGAGGGAGAGGAAATGCGAGAAGAATGGAGAGAGATGAGGGAGGACCAGTAGAAATATGAGGCCACTTGGTCTCCAGGAATGTGCCAAGCACGTGAGCTGACAATGCTTGCAACCATCCAATGAAATAGATTTCTTGAACGGCTCGAGTCGTTTGACTTCAATTACCCCAATAAAAACCTGTCAACTTTAGTCAATCATGGCATCGAATCCTTCTCTTGGTGCTAATTTAGAATTCCTCTCATCCATTCGCCGGCCGTTTATAACGGTCATATTTGGCGGGAGGCATAAAACGGTCCCAAAGGCGCAATCCCTCCCTCCCGCCACCAGGCAAGCTCCCAAAGTAGCCGGCCCCTCGCCCAGAGAGCCGAATCCTCCTCCACCTCCGGCCAACACCGCCGCCGTCGGAAAAATGGTGAAGCCGGGGGTGGTTTACCTCCTCCTAGCCATCGCCTTCGTCATCCTCCTCTCCTTCTCCCATACGCCTCATGCCAGCCAAAAACGCCGCCATGGCCGCCGTCTGGCCCACCACCATGCCTCCTTCGATCCATTGGTGGATAAGCTCGAGCGGCGGGCCGAAGAGCAGGGCTTGCTCGACCCCGATACCTTTCAGGAGAAGTTGAACGCCATTTTCGATGACCGGGACTGGAGCAAAGTGCCAGAGTTTGGGGTGTTTGAGGAGTACTTCGGCGAGGAGGGCCGGCTCAATGTAACAGAGCGGTTGACGTATCTCTTCCCATTGTTAGATAGGTATCCAGAGGATGGGACAATTAGCTTCCAAGAGCTCGAGGTTTGGAACCGGAGGCAGGCGCTGGACCGACTGATCTACAGCACCGAGAGGCAGATCAAATTGCATGACAAAGATGGCGATGGAGCAGTTACCCTTGAAGAGTTTTTGTCTCATCTTTCCAAAGAAGAGATAGGTCTGCATGATTCTTTCATCTGGCTGTTATAAAGTTTGAATTGCATCTTGTTTATTCTTCTCCTGACATTATTTATGGAAATTTCTTGTGCTTTAAATATTTGGGATCATCAAGAGATGTTCCCTTCCCTTCTGATTAATTATAGCTTTATAGTCAATTCATTATAATCTCCTTCTAGCAAAAAAAAAATTAGAATCTCCACCATAAATTTTTTTGATATTCGTTTAATAACAGCCACATCAGACATTCAACCAGAACATAAGGTCTTAAGAGGAATTATTTGTCTTAGATTCTTCTTCCGATATCAAAATTTAATTGCATAGAACTTTAATTATGAGTAGATCGGAGCTCCACTGTCTTTTGAATAAGTTTCTCCATAGAACTTTTTCATCCCTTGGTTTTCTTTTCCGTTCTATTGATTTTTTTTCATTTTATCTTGCTTCTCTATGAATCATAATTTAATTTTCTTACCTATATGTCTCTTCATAGTTTATGGATATCTAATTAATGCATCATATTTGTGGTTGCATTTGGTTTCAAAATAAGATCGTTTTTAAGTGAAAGGAATAATGAAGTCAAGTTACTGAGAAAAGTTTCTAACAATGTCCTAGCTAATAATTTAGGCACGTTATGATGCTGCTCATTTGGAATGTTTCCATGGTACAGATTGGGACAACAAGGAACGTGGTAAAGGAGGGTGGTGGAAGGAGCAGTTTCTGAATGCAGATAAAGATGGCAGTGGATCGCTTGATAGCACCGAATTTAGGGAGTAAGAGCAGTACCTTCTTTTGTTAAAGGAACTTTGATCAAATACTACTTCATTTTCTTACAAATAATTTATGCATTGTAGTAAGAGCAGTACCTTCTTTTGTTAAAGGAACTTTGATCAAATAATACTTAATTTTCTTACAAATAACTTATGCTTTGTAGCTTCTTACACCCTGAAGATAGTAGAAATCCAGCAATCCAATTGTGGCTGCAGAAGGAAAAACTAAGGTAAATGATGCCAACCCATGAAACATACTGGACATTCAATGTTTTATTAGGTAACTTGCTGTTTCTCGTTATTCTTATGTTTCAAGTTATTTATGCAAAATTTCTATGGCACCAAAATTCAAAATTGATGAAGGTTAATGATATTGGTGTCAATCAAGTTTAAGAGTGCAAAGAAATACCACTAGAGAAGCAAGAGATGTGGCCTCCACGACCTCCACGAGAAAAGATATTTAGGAGTTTCCTGAATAACACTTTGCACAAATAAACGAACAATGAATTATGTGTCTGGCTTTTCTTCTTTTTTTTTGGTAATTGAAGAATGTGTTTCCCCCCTTCTTTGCTAGGAAAAGCATGAACTTTTGGTAGATTTCGTAAAGTTGGCTACCTAATCATCAGTATCTTTGTTCTCCACATTGTTGATGATGGTTCTGATATAGTCTCTATATCTCTTCATTTCAAAAGTCTATTTTTTTTTTCTCATGTTATCTGTGGTTTATGAGGAATAGAGAAATGGATCAGAATGAAGATGGGAAATTGAGTTTCGTGGAGTTTCGTGATCGACTTGATGGCATCTATCTGAGTTTTGCTTCATCTGAAACTGATGGGGCAGATGACTCCAAGCATCATCAAGATTATGCCAAAAGAAAATTTGGAGAGCTTGATGTCAACAAAGACAAGTATGTAATTTAAGATTCCTAGCTCATAATACAATAGATAGAGCCTATTAGTCCTTCAAAATTTTTTATTAAATATTATTCAATCCAATATTTGATGAAGTAATCTGTGCATTGCATGAAGATTTTAGCCCTGATAGGTATCGCTGGCAAATAAGGATCCGTAAACCTTAATAAACTAACTAATTAAATAAGATAAAGCATGTTTGTTTTGGTCCTGGTTATTCACTAATTCTAGGATTCTATAATATCTTTCAGAGTTTTGACAGCAGAAGAACTGAAGCCCATAATTCATCACCTTCAACCAGGGGAGTTTTCTTATGCCATGCATTTCACAAAGTACTTGATGCATGAGGTTAGAATTTATGTTTCTTAATCCGATAGTTCGCTATAACACAACTTAGAAAACGATAATTTGGCATAAATAATCTGAAATTCTCATGTCTATGTTCACTAAAAAAGGATATAAAAGTATATTTTAGTTGTGATTTCGTTCCCTCGAAGTGACTTAACTGCTGAACTTTTCCATTTGCAAATGTGATCTAGGCTGATGATGACAGAGATGGCAAATTGACACTGAAGGAGATGCTAAACCACCATCAGGCATTCTATAGTGCTGTTTTCGAGGAAGGGCCCTTTGATGACTATGATGATGTTGATGATGATTATGATGATGTCCATGATGAGTTCCGGTGACAATCACCATTTGAGATCCCTTTTTTTTTTCAAGAGGGATTTTTGGTGGGACTGTACTACCTTAACAATTTTTGCAAAGAAAATGACGGTTATACCTTTCTCAGAAGCTTGTTTTGTGTCAAGTGTATGAGCATACTGACCTCTTCAGCCAAAAATCATAGCATTAGGATTCTTTTCCAAAACATCTATGTAGCAGGTTGCTAGAAAAAAGAGGCTTTGACAGCAACTAGAAACTCCATTTAGGCTGAGAGCATCTTTTTGTGTTACTTTCAGTTTTTCCTTCTTCCCCTTGTCTTCTTAGATAAAGGGTTGGGGGGGGGGGGGGGGGGGGGGGACAATGTTGAACTAAAATTTTGTTTATTTGTCTTTTGGATTCTTTTTGAAGATTTCAAACAGGCAAGATATATAATGAACAATGTTAAAGAAGAGGCATGCTATTAGTTAAGATAAATACTTGCATCCTAAGCGAGTATTAGCAAATCAAACAGGGATAGCCTCGGATCATCTGATCTTTGTGAAGATGGCAAATTTCGTTACGCATCTTGCTGAAGAAATCTACATTACAATTTGCCTCTCAATTGCCACAGGAGATCAAAACTTCATGTGCAGTGAGCCAACCACTGCACTGAAGAGGCTTTTCTAAGCCAGCAGTAGTTTGTTCAAGAATTCCCTCCAAACCAATCGATGAATTCCCAGATACCAAGTCAAATAACTTTGGTCTAACGTGAAACGGGCCAAAAAAAATCATTTTCCTGTGTTCTTGATTCTTCAAGAATTAGTTCAAAGAAACACAGAGCAAATGTAAAAACAGTGAATAATATTAGATGCTTTAATATAATTCACAGATTATTCCTACTACAGCACAGCTCTCATAGTAATCAAAGGGAAAAAAGCTAAAGGGATAAACAAACTCTCTAAGACAACCTGGAGAAACAATTTTAGTGAGATTATCTGGGGAGCTAAGGGCCACATGCCTGGGTTTGGGGTGGGCAAATAGGAGAAATCTTTAGGCAGGTATATTTCTTAATTCCTGTTTTGTGAGTGTTGTTTACTAATCTAACAAAAGTACCAGCCTTAACAGTGGTTAGACTCTTAAATGCTGCTATGGACTACAAACTTCCCCTCTTGATGTGGTCGCAATATTCAAATCATTTATGCTGTATATAAGCAATCTTCGCACTTATGCATGCGCATACGGTCTTGTATAAATGCATGCATATTTGCGAGCTTCTTTATGCGTAGCTCTCCAATGTTTTAGATCCTTGAATTCAACCTAATGACATCCCCTAAGAAATCTTAGGCGCCAATTATCAAATTATCTAATCAATGTCATCAAAATACATTTTGCTTAATAGTTAATACAAACATGAGATATGGGTATAGATGGTTTCGACGAACAATGAGCTTATTTCAATGATGCTTAGAGACAGGCAACCAAGGATGCTGGCACGATAGCTGGCTTGAATGTTGCTAGAATTATCAATGAACCAACAGCTGCTGCTATTGCATATGGTTTGGACAAGAAGGGTGGTGAGAAAAACATCCTAGTTTTTGATCTTGGCGGTGGGACATTTGATGTCAGCATTTTGACTATTGATAATGGAGTTTTTGAGGTTCTGGCAACAAATGGTGACACCCATCTGGGACGTAAATTCTTGTCTTTTGCTACTTCAATAACTTACTATTATGCAATTTACCCAGATCTAATTCAAGAAAAGAAGATGCTTGCATATATCGTCATTTCTTAATCGGCGCTACTGAGTGAGTTACTCAAACATCTGTTTAACCCTGGGCAAACCATGTGCAAAGATTGGTATACTTGGTTTCCATATTGTGAATACATGCTTGAAACTTGAAATCACAGCCTATAATGTAATGCATAGTTGAGCCAATTATTTGGATTGAGTAACTTTCAGATCTCATCTTGAAATCTTGTTTATTTGTGAGCTATGTTTTTTGATAGCTTTGGAAAATGAAATTTGTCTTCAGTATTTAAATAATTAGTGTAGCTGACTTTATGCAAGCTTGCAAACATAGGTTGTTGGTCTCTTTCTGTCTGAAGATTAACTTCAGACCTTTTTTTTCGCATTTGTTTTGCAGGTGAGGACTTTGATCAGAGAATCATGGAGCACTTTATCAAATTGATCAAGAAGAAGCACGGAGAGGACATCAGCAAGGACAACAAGGCTCTTGGGAAGTTGAGGAGGGAGTGTGAACGTGCAAAGAGAGCTTTGAGTAACCAACACCAAGTCAGGGTGGAGATTGAATCTCTCTATGAAGGCTTGGATTTCTCTGAGCCACTGACCAGGGCCAGGTTTGAAGAATTGAACATTGACTTATTCAGGAAGACTATGGGACCTGTCAAGAAGGCAATGGAAGATGCTGGATTGGAGAAGCATCAAATTGATGAAATTGTTCTTGTGGGTGGAAGCACCAGGATTCCCAAGGTTCAACAGCTTCTGAAGGACTTCTTTGATGGAAAGGAGCCGAACAAGGGGATGAACCCTAATGAAGCAGCTGCATATGGTGAAGCTGTGCAAGGAAGCATCCTAAGTGGAGAGGGTGGTGAAGAAACCAAAGGTACTACTTTTTCCATTACTATTGCTCTGGCTTGATCATGGAGACTGGTACCCCAGAGCTGTAATCATTCGAATGGCAACATAAGAGTTTTCCAGCTGCTGCCAAATTACATTTCCTTAGAACATAAACCCAAATTGATCCAAGTCTTTTAATTTGAAAAATAGTAATTGTGCTGACAAGCTTTCTACTGTCTATGGTTAAACCTGGATGCAGATATAATTCTTTTGGACATGGCACCTGACTCTTGGAATTGAGACTGCTGGTGGAGTGATGACTAAGTTGTGCCCGTGGCAGCTAAAAAAAAAAAAAAACTTGGAGGGATATATATGTAGTTTGACTATATCAAAACAAATTGATATCATAGCATAGATTTGACGTACTAGTTCTCAACTTAGCCGTCGAAAAGGTTTTATATAAATTGGTAAAACATCCCAAAAGATAATTTGGACAAATAAATTTTTTTTAAAAAAAAGTTATTTTCACACATCCATATTTTTTAACAGAAATAATTCAATTTCAAATTACTTGAACAATTTTGTCACTAACCTTAAACATTTTTTACCTGCCGAAGGAATCACTTTACATACCCCAGTGGGTGTCCTAATGCATGTTCAGCTAAAGTTTTGGCTGACTGCTACGCTAAAGTGGAGAATAAAATATCGAATGAACAAGCTACTACCCTCTACTCTCCTAATATGTACTGTATTATAACCTAATTTGATGCTTATTTCAGGTACATGGCAGTGCTCATAAAGATATATTATATTTGATATAAAAAGTACATTCGCTATAAAAAATATATTCACGTAAAGATATCTTTTTGAGTCCAAGTACAAAAACATTGAAAATTTCAGAATTAAATAGAGTTCGTGAAAAATTAAAGTAAGTGGAGGTCAGCACTATTGACCCAATGCTTCCATTCACGTGCAGCGCACGTGCTATCACTAACCGCCCCAAGAAACGGCAGTTATGAAAGGGAGCCTTCCCTGAGCCACCCCCCAAAGCATCCTCCCTCTCCCCGCGCTTTTACTCTCAAAACTCCCTCCTCCCTCTCTCTCCCTACCCGAGAAGAAACCCTCGCCGTCCGCCGTCCCCCGTCCCCATGGGCAAATGGACCTGCCGTTGCCCCCGCCGGGAGCTCTCGTCGCCCGCCTACGTCCCACTCTCGCTGGCGCCGTCCATGGCTGGATCCTCTTCGTCCCAAGACGAGGGTCCCGTCCGCTTCCTCGGAGAATTCTTCGACGAGTTCTTGGAATACATTCGAAAGAAGTACCAGGAACGAGCGAGAGGCCTCCACCGCAACGCTCCCAGCCCTTTCTGGCCGTTCGGTGCCCCTCGGAAGGAGCCGGTGCCGGGCACCGGCCGCCGTCACCCGTCCGAAGACCCCGTCTTCCTCGCTCTACTCCAGTACCTGATCGAGACCACCTACTGGCGAGGCCTCGGCTACCCTCTGAGCAGGGGTCTCGCGCGTCTGTACCTCCGCTCTCTCCGCGGTGACATGGCGGGAGTGGAGGCCTTCGCCCACTTTGTGGACAGCGATGATCCATTCACTGCACACAGGATTCTTGCACTCGGCCGGAAGACCAAGTTTCTTGGCCAGCAGTTTAGAGAGGCGGGGATCAAGTGGAAGGGTGTGCTCGATGAGGTCCAGGAGGATGACGATTCGATCAGGCCAGCTGGCTATGCTGATGATGGCAGCAGTAAGAAATCTTTAATGCTTTTAGATTTTATTCGGTTAAGCAATTGAATTCGTATGGTTCTTTTTGGGAATGCGTTAGGATTAGATTGGGTTTTTGGTATAGTTCGCGATTCTTTAGTTATTGACTCAAAATGGTATAGGCCGCTATTGATCAATTTATATATCATTTGCCATAATTTTATAGCTTGTGACTTAAATTGGATTCTTGATTCTTGCTTTGATGGTATAGGCCTTTGTTGTTTCATTGCCAGATTGCTGAGAACTGATCAATCAATATACCTGTTTCTTTCATTTTATTACATAGCTTATGGTATAGCTTATTCTTTGAGTAAACAAAAGGTTTTGTTCTGTTTCCTGAAATAGTAGCAATTCCTTTGTTGTTGGTTCCAGCTTTGATGCTGTAGGGCTTCGCACCTGGAATTAATTGTTATATGAGTTTAGGTTGAGTTCTTGGTTCAGGACAATGTAGTTATTTGTTGATTGGTTGCCAGATCGCCAAGTGCTGATCAATTCATATGGTTCTTTATTTTGTAATTTATCTTAATATATGGTTTGATGTCCTCTTTATTGTTCAATAATGCAGTTGGTTCTTTTGGAACAGTTGGTGATTTCTTTGTTATTGTTTCTGAATTTGCATTATGGGACGAACACTTGAAAATAATTATTATAACTCCTTATAGTTTTAGATTGGATTGTTGATACAGAACGATGCAGACCTTTATTCATTCATTGCCAGATGACTGAGGGCTGGTCAACTAATATAGCTCGTTCTTTCATCTTAGTTCATATATTATGGTTTAGATTTTCTTGTTTATAATGACTAAATAAAAAGATTTATTCTGTTTCATGAAATAGTTCTTTCATTATTGGTTCCAAAATTGATGGTGTAGGGTTTGATACATGGTATTAATTATCATAGAAATTTACCTTAGGGTTCCTGACTCATATGATTTGGACCTCTATTGATTTGTTGCCAGATTGCCAAATATTGGTCAGTTAGCATGATTCTTTTCATTCATATTCTATCACAGTATACGGTTTAATGTTATATTTATTATTCAATACATGCAATTGGTTCTTTTGGAATAGTTGGGATCAAGATTCGCCGTCTCAGTTCCGGTGACATAATAGTACTGTGTCGGTATGGGATCTTTTCGTCGTGTTTGCTATCCGTACAGGGTACCGATACTAAACCGGTATAATACGGTACATGTTGTACATCCGGTTTAGGCGGGTACGGCAAACCATGGTTGGAATTCTTCTGTTATTGGTTGCAAAGCCTTGGAGACAATTGTTATAGCTCCTATTAGTTTCGGAGTGGATGCTTGATACAGAATGGTGGAGGCCTTAATTCATTCATTTCCAAATCATTGAGGGCTGATCGATTAATTTAGTCCCTTTCTTTCATTTTGTTTCATATTATATGCTACATATTTTGTTGTCATTGTTCAAGAAAAACAAAATCTGATTGATTTCTTGGAATAGTTGGTAATCCTTTTGTTGTTGGCATGTGAATGTGAATGGTGCAGGGCTTGAATGCTTCAAAATGATTAGTGTTTTTATTAAATTCTTTCCAGATCACTGGGGGCTGATTGATTAATAAGTTCTCTTTCTTTCAGTTTTATTTGTCAGTATACATTATAAGTTATTTATTTAAAATCCAAGAATGCAGCAAGATTTGATCATTTTTTTCGGATGGTTAACTTTGTTATAGGTATGCAAATTTGAATTCTGCAAGCTTGAACTCTTGGATAAAGTTGATATATAACTTGTAGTGAGTTTAGATAGTTTTCTTGATTTGGAATGACGTAAACTTGTACTCATCTATTGCCACATTGTTCTAATCTATAAATTTGCTGCAAAATAATTCATAGGTGTAGCACTGATGAACAAGAATACAAGATTCTTAGAGACGAATTTACTGCTTGCTGTATGTAGTTTTAAAAACTATTACATGCTTCAAAAAATATTATAGGTTCCATGCTTCAAAATACATTATAAGCATGCTTTGTTTGCAGTAGTTCAAAGGAGCATGCTACAATCATATGGTTTCATCATTAATATACTGACTTCTATTCTTCTTTTCTGTGATTATGACTTGAAATTCTTTTTAATTCCCTCAAGTAGCTTTATATGTAATTAAAAGGTGCTGGAGTAGCAGGATGTCTGCATTATCTGATCTGATGATGCACTGCATTTCGAGTAGAACTTTTACCTGTGCTTGTTAGGTTTTCTGATTAATTCCTACAAAATCTAACAGCAGTAAAAATGATGCTTAATAATTATCTATTTGACACAATTTTTCATATTTTTTAAATCACAATATAACTGGACAGCAGTTCAGTCATGTCTTTTTTTCTTTTACCTTTTTTTGTCTTTTTTCAAAAGAAAACTGGAGGTGGGTGGACTCATTGATCTTAGCTATGAAAGTATTGGACTTAAGAAAAAGCAGTGATGTATTCAGTTGATGAATTCACTGGCAGGATCTTCGTTGGGATCAACCATTGGGATAGATATAGGAACCTCATACTCATGTGCTTCTGTTTACAAGAATGGCTTGTTGGTGTGCTTACTCAATGATAAGGGCAAGCATGTGACCCCATCGTGGGTGGCCTACACTGATGAGAAGCTAATTGGCGAGGATGCAGAGAATCAGGCAACTGTGAATGCTGAAAGAACCATTTTTAATGTCAAGCGACTAATTGGAAGAAAGTGAGCTTTTTCTCTCAACTGTCAATTTTCTTGATGATCCACTTCCTTTACAGCCTAGCCAGTCAGTAGATGAATCCTAATAATGTTTAAATACACATCATCTCTAGGTTTGAGGACCCAGATGTACAGGATGACATGGAGCTTGTGCCATACAAGATTGCTAACAAGGATGGTGAACCCTATATTAAAGTGAATATGGAGAGTGGTGTGCGGTCTTACATTTTCAGTCCTGAGGATATTGTTGCATATATTATTGCAAAAATGAAGGAGAATACTGAACACGCAGCTGATATGACAATCAAGGATGCCGTTGTTACTGTTCCAGGTAAAAAAAAAAAAAAAACCTTTAGCCAATATCTTCGTCTGTATGCAAAGTTCAGTTATGATCCCTGTTTTTTTCTGCAATACAGACTTCCTAACATATTATATTTTTTTTCTTGCTCCAGCTTACTTCAATTATGCTCAGCGACGAGCTGTCAAGAATGCATGCAGCAAAGCTTGCTTAAATGTGGCCAGAATAATCAACGAACCAACAGCTGCTGCTATTGCAAATGGTCGATATAAACAAGATGGTCAGAAAAACATCCTTGTTTTTCGCCTTGGTGGTGGAACGTTTGATGTCAGCATCTTGAGTATTGATAATGGAGCTTTTGTGGTTCTAGCAACAAATGGTGACAAACTAGGAGGTAAATTTTCAAATATCCTGACAAAACATTTTACTACTGTCATTATCTATTAGGTTACATGTTCTTTTAAAACTGAAAACCTAAAAATAAATATAGAAAATCCATATTGCACATCTGATGGAGCATTTTTTTTTCCCTTTCTAATTAGCACCAGAATTCCAAATTCTACTTGAAGATTATTGTGTAATGTGAATAAATTGGTTACCTGCTTTCCATTTACCTTGGAATGCAGATTTAGAAACTTTCGATTATACTCTGGGACAAAATATTCTAGTTCTAAACTTTGGGTTTTCAAATAAAACATCTGTTATGTATGGGGCGTAATGAGTCAGTGCATCTGACTTGATATAATCACGCACAAATACTGGGTTTTTTCCCATGCTCTAGTAAGGTATGGGAATTTTAATATACTACATACAAAGTTAACTCCTTTTTCCTCCTTACTTTTTGTTTTGCAGGTGAGGACTTTGACAAGAAAATCATGCGCTACTTCATAAATTTGATCAATGAGAGGCATGGAAAGGACATCAGCAGGGACAAGCAGACTCTTGGGAAGTTGAGGAAGGAATGCGAAAGTGCCAAGAGAGTTTTGAGTAACCAACAAGAAGTCCAAGTGGAGATTGAATCTCTATGTGAAGGCTTTGATTTCTCTGAGCCACTGACACAGAACCTGTTTGAAGAGTTGAACGATGCTTTGTTCATCAGGACCATGTGGCTTGTTAACAAAACCATGAAAGATGCTGGACTGAGCAAGTATCAAATTGATGAAGTTGTTCTCACAGGTGGGAGTTCCAGGATTCCTAAGATTCGGCGGCTTTTGGAGGACTACTTTGGTGGAAAGCAGCCAAAAATGGAGGAGGTCGTAGATGAAGCAGCTGCGGAGGGTGCAGCTATAATAGGAGGCATTCTAAGTGGGAACGTCTGTGATTTTACTGAAGGTTTTAGTTTTCACCATAATAGTTTCTTTATGTGCAGTTAGGCTAGTTCTTTGAAACTTCTAATGATTCACATATCTGTATTAGGAGCTGCTCTGCAGCTGTACTTATATAGAAGAAAATTTCCCAGTTGATAAAGGGCTTTTCTAGATGTTAATAATATTGTCAATTATGATAGTAATATTTTTTGTCGTCATAATCAATTGTGTCTGCAGATATGCTTATTTTGGATGTGGAACCTTCTTCCACCAGAACTGAAGCAATGACCACATTGATTCACAGGAACATCATGATCCCACCCAGGGAATCTCTAGTTTTCACCACTTACCAGGATCAGCAGACTACTGACTCCACTCTGGTATGGAAAACTTTTGCTTTACATTTATCTGTTATGTAGCTCTAAACAAATCCCCTTGAAAGTCAGCAAGATGTGAGGGTTTGATCAAGTAAATATGGCTATTGCTGCTTGTTGGTTTTCTTACATTTTCTTTCTTTTTCCATTTTGTCTAGGTCTTTGAGGAACAGAATAGTTTCAGAGAGGACTGCCGGATTCTTAGTAACAAGTGTGCAGCTTGGGCTTGTTGTGGTGGTGTGTTGGTATCAGCAACATTGGTTGCCTTGGCAGTGGTGACATTAAAGTTCACTAGATACTAGACAGGTCCCTTCCTCAACTTCCCTTCTTTTCTTCTTGTTGGTGCAGTTTGACCGCTTATGAATACCTCACAGGGAATTGCATAGGCTGCCCACAAGGTATTACCAAATCATTTTCCAACTACCTAGCGGTTGCCTATTCTTGATGGATTATGTGCAACCTATATCTGCTAGCCAATTTGCTAGCTATCCGATTGTTCTCTTGGTGGATTGAAACAGAGACTACAATAATCTGCTTTTTGTGAGTTTGTCCTGAATTCCTTGGATGATCCTTTCTCTCAGGGATGTTATTCAAAATTTTAAACTTGAACTATTTGATGTGAGTTGGCACGAGTTTTGACATGTTTAAGGTGCCTAAATATCAACCAGTTCGCTTCCTGAAGTATTATATGTTTCCAAGGCTTCAGCCTGATCAAATTGGGGTGGAGAAACACCACCTAAAACTGGTTCATCTTGTTTGGTGCTCTAAACACCATTACCTGACAGCTTTCCTATAAATGCCTTGCATGCTGGATCTCTATGAAAGCGGCACCACCTGTACTTTCCAGCATTATGCTGACAAGCAGTTGTCTGCTGCAGCTTATGCTGTTAGAAACTCCAATTATCCAGCTCCACAGTTGTATCTAGAAAAGGTCATGTAGTAACATGTTTCTTGCTTGCTGGATCATTAGTTATGCATTGATCAGCTTCCTTCTTTATTGTTACTTCACATCATCTGTTCCAATTTGCATATTACAATATCAAATAAGATGATCCTTATGTTAAAACAATGGAATCTGCCACATTGATGATGAAGTGCCTGCAGAAGTTGTTGACCAACTGGACATTGAGTAAGACATAATCCTGTGATTCTATTTGTTGGCATCTTTGATTGTGTTTAAAAACAAACTCCCGATTGTGTGATCTTGGTGCTGGGGAAAGTTCCTCTTCATAATCTTCCATGAAAATATTATTCCTGTTAGATTTATTAAAAGCTTCCATAGTGTTATGATTTTTCTCACTTCACCTGCTGATTAGTGATTGCTTGGGAAATGCATTCGTACATCTGCTTGAATGTCATATTTTAAGCCTAGACAAAATGCCAACTTATACATTCTTATAGTCCCTTGCTGAATTGCAGCAATCTTTTAAATAATATTTTGTGGAGAAAACTGCTCTGAGTCCTCCAACTTTCAAGATGTGCATACACCAAGAAGCCCCTTATTCTTTGTTTGTCGAGGAACCTACCTAATTCCCCTCCAGTGATCTCATGCTAATTGGTATTTATGAATCTCAAACATCATTATCAGGTTTCTCTTAGACTCCTGCACAATACGGATAGATAAGGTGACGCTGGGTCGCCTTGTCTAGTTCTATGTTCCAATCCAAACCACCTAGTAAGGCTTTGGTTAAGTAGAACCATAAAAGCTTCAGTAAACAAGCAATGATAGATCCAAATCATCTCTAAAGCTAGGAAACATGTTCTGCTGAGCACTTGACAT
The DNA here is from genome assembly GCF_051530095.1 of Phoenix dactylifera. Taxonomy (NCBI): domain Eukaryota; kingdom Viridiplantae; phylum Streptophyta; class Magnoliopsida; order Arecales; family Arecaceae; genus Phoenix; species Phoenix dactylifera. Next base: position 20,611,821 of record NC_143205.1, read on the forward strand.
ACAAATTTTTAGGAGTCTTTCACATGCATTCTCCATATCATATTTGATTAAGAGCTTTTCTCTTAGTGACCTGTTGAATTGTGTGCAAGGCCTCTTGTATGGTCATTGTGGTAGTTTAAGAAGTCCTTACTTATCTTAGTTTGCCTGAATGTTTCCAATTTTATTTTGGTTCCAACTACCCAAAACTGCTTGCGTGAGATCGATTCCTGATTTATCATATCCATAGATTGAAGAATTCTCGTGTCTCCCTTGCGGTTTACTCGAGATTGGTGTAACACTCAGGATCTCATCCAAACTGGCTAGCCAGAAGGTATTATTTAGGTTTTTTGATCTTGTATAATTATCCAAAATTTACTCAGCGAATAACCGATACTAAACACACGCCCGCATGGGTCCTCACATATTTTCCCCGTTCAAGCTCTGACGTCCTGTCAGACTAAGGGTTCAAATCTATTTAAATCTAATCACAAACACCATGATCGGCTCGTGGTCAGCCCTAATAGATCCGTGTTGCAGTGTCCTCTGATCCACATAGGTTATGGGTCGGATCCGCTCTGATACTATTTGTAACAACCCAGGACCTCACCCAAAATGGCTAGTCAGATGATATTATTTGAGTTCGTTGATCCTGTATAAGTACCCAAAATCTACCCAAAGAATAACCGATGTGGGACTAAACACACGCCCGCACGGATCCTCACATGCTCCTCCGTTCAAGCCCTGACGTCCTCATCGGGCTGAGGGTTCAATCCATTCAAATCTAATCACAAACGTCACGATCAGCCTGTGGTCAACCCCAATAGATCCGTGCTGCAGTGTTCCCTAGTCCACATAAGTTATGGGCTGGGTCCGCTCTGATACCATTTGTAACAACCTAAGACCTCATCCAAAATGGCTAGTCGGAAGGTATTATTTGAGTTTCTTGCTCTGCATAATTATCCAAGGTCTACCCAACGAATAACTGATGTGAAACTAAACACACATCCATACGGGTTCTCACAATTGGAATCATTGATAATATGAGGGTCTATGCCCCATGTAGGTTTTCTTGTACTTTTTTTTCTTCTTTTGCATTTTTTTAATGGAACCGAAGTGGATTTTATTAATTTGTATTTCTTGTATCTTTTGTTGACTGTACTCAAAACATGCAAATTGAGGAATTGGAATGCCAGCTTGTTGTTTAAATATCTTTTAGTATGAGAGCTAAAAGGCAGAAAAAATTGATTATCTCTTATATAAATATAATGCTTGGATATTTTTTTCAAAGGAATGCACGCAATCTTATTGGGAAGGAATGCACGCGATCTCATGCAATAATAACTGCAGTTTATTGACTCAAATTTTCCGTGTACGTTAACGTATCCCTCGTGTTATCAGTAAGCAATAAGAATATTTTAACACCGAGGAAATCTGAAGCGTGCAGATATTCATGGTTGTTGTGACACGTATCAAGGAATCATGTTTGGAACGTCCTCATGATACTGGGACATCTTACCGTTCAGCACTTTTGTTGGACGTGATCATCTTTTCTTATGAAACAACGTAGCATGTAAGGGTATATATATGTGGTTGATATATATAAGGGTATATATGTTATTATCATTATTTTTTTATAATTATCTATTCTATTATGATAGTTTTTAAATGTTAAATTAATAAAATAATATATATATATATATATATATATATATATATATATTTTAGCATATAATATTTGTTTTTTTTTCTTATATGTTATTTTTTATTTATTATAATTTGCTAGAAAATAGAGAAAAAGTCATACCATGCACATCATTATCGTGCAAGATCGATATTAATTATGCTGGTATTATTAACAAGAATTTTTATAAAAAAGTTCAACTTGTGCAAGATCGATATTAATTATGCTGGTATTATTAACAAGAATTTTTATAAAAAAGTTCAACTTGTGCGGATTGTTCTGTTTCTTGTATAGATACCGGTATTAATGACACTGGTATTAATAATGAAAATTTCTGCTCAACCACCATTAAAATCAATTACTTATTACATAACAAATTTTTTTTTACATGTATACCCATATAAGTATCTAAAATTACAAGAATAGCCTCATAAATTAGCTATTTACTTGTATACCCTTATAAATTATTCTTCTCACATGTATGCCCTTATAAAAAAAAATTTAAAATTACACATATAGCCTTACATATCTATTACCTGCTTGTATATCGTTTTAAATAATTTATTTTTAAATGTATACCTATATAAATTATCATTTTTTGTGTATACCTTTTAAATTATATTTTTCTGCATGCAAATCCTTTACTTAGGAAAAGTAAATGCACAAAAGGAAATAATTTTTAAAAATATACATACAAATAATTAATTTATGAGAATATATACATAAAAATAATAATTGATAAGGATATATATCCAAATAGTAAATTTACAAGTATATACATGAAATTTCATATATTTATATGGATATATGTATATATATATATATATGAAAAAAAATAATTTATAAAAATTTACATACAAATAGTAAATTTATGAGGTAAACCCATAATTTGAAATATTTATAAGAATATACGTACAAAATATTTTAACAAAAAAATTACTATTTTTATACTTCTATATTGCAGAAAGGAGAAAATCTATATCCTATACATCACATGGATTATACACTGGTTTGATACTAAAATAAAATGCACTACAACAGGCAGTCCGTAAAAGGTCAATATAATAATTTTTGAAATATAATAATATTTCATGGACAGGCCTCCCTTCTCCCGCCTCCTCGATGCGTTTCTGAAGAGTTTGGAGTGGGATAGGCCATCAATTTATAGCTCCATGCCTTCCCGCTGCTTTTATAAAAAAAAACAAAAAGAAAAAGAAAAAATAAAAGGAGGCATCCCGCTTCCTCAGTTCCTCCAGGACTGAAAAAAAAAAAAAACACAGGTCACAACTGTTTTTCATGGTCTAGCCATCAAGACCTTTTGTTCAGAAAAAAACACAGAGTCTCTTGTGGAACACAGGCTAGCAATTTTCATGGTCTAGCCATCAAGACCTGAGCTTCTCACGATCATTCTCGCATAAACCTCTTTGGAGATTCAAAGCATACTTCATAACTTATAATATCAGGCAGATACATATACAAGATAAAAACTTGAAAAATTTTCAGTACTGCTTTGTGAGGGGAAGGGAGCAATGCAAAATAAGAAGGCGAGGGTGATTTAGTTAGCAAGGGTCATAAAAGCCCATCGCAATCCACCAAGATCAAGAGGTGAATTGCCATCATGATCCTTCAAGGTGGGATCTGCATGATGTTTGACAAGCAAATGAGCAATCTCTTCTCTCTCACAAACAGCAGCGTAATGCAGTGAGGTCTGACCTTCATTATCCTACACATAGCACAATAAGAATCAAATCATTTCACCAAGCTTGAATTAAATGAAGATTGAAAATTGACGGTAAAATACAAATGAAAATCTGTTATCAAACTGACTACCTCATGAACTAGAAATTATTGATAATATCAAATAATTAGCCTTTGGACATGGAGATGCTGGAAAGGCCACCACACGGAGAATAATGGAGGAAAGAAAATATTATGCATAAAAAAGATGATTCGTGCACTCCATTTGGCATTTGTCATGGCAATTTTTTTTGTTTGTGCAGTCATGATTCTAAAATTCTCTTAGAACACAACACCCAGAAAACAAATAGCTTTCATGCATGCTGCCAGAGATCGATCCCCTGTTACATGATTTACGTTATCCTCCAGAAAAGCTACATGTTCCAGTCCGGAATCGCATATAAATTTGCTGATACTACGCAACAGCATTTGGACCAAAGTTGTTATTTATATTATATAGCTTGTTTTGTGCTAGTATTCAAACTAAAACACACTTGCTATAAAGCAATGCCATGAATCTGCTCATTCTTTGATAAGCAAGAAATATACATCACGGATCAAAATATCAATCTCTTCCCTACTTTTATCATATAACATGGATCGTATCAAGACCTTACCAACACCACACTTTTGGTATGTTGGCTTGGCTAGTATGCATTGTACAAGGTGATGCATGATTATACATATCCACAAAACTGATCCCTGCTCGAGTCGAACTTATCTGACAGCATCTAAGATTTACTTTTTCAAAAGTATATCATATTGTCTTTAACTAATTGCTTGAAGCTTAAAATATGGTGGCCAACATACTTAAACCATGAAATTCAGTAGAACAGCACATGCATATGTATGAGCATTTATAGCACTTGATTTGTTCCGAAAAACCAAACAGCTTAGAGGTCCAAGAGAAATATATAGCCATCATGGGAAAGATAGCCAAACTAAATGACATCACAAGTTTTCCTAGCATGTCTTTCAGCAACTATAGGTACCCATTTAGCCAGGTCATCTATCCCTTGGCATTTATATGTGCCAGATATGTCAGAATAATCTGACAGAAGACATTTTTATGGAACCTTGAGTGATGGATGCAAGATGCCACAATTTGATCCAGGCAAGAAGTAGTGCTACAGATATAAACAGGGCAGACACAAATGAACTTTTGACCTTCTTGAATTCTAAAATTAAGAGGTTATGCATATACCTTAGCATTCACATCTGCATTCTTGTTGAGAAGAATCTCTACAACACGAATATGGCCACGATCTACAGCCCAATGCAATGGAGTCCGCCCTTCACTATCTGCAACCACCACAAAACAGAGTATGTGAAGAATTAAAACTGATCACTAAATTCTAAGCAGGAAAAGTAATATTTTGCTTCGACATCAGTACATGGCATTTTATATTTGGGAACAGAGTTTGAGATTCTTTTAGCTCTTAAAAATTGTATATGATAACAAGGTCAATGTAAGATTTGGATATGATGCTTGCAAGCATATACAATGCAAGTTTTGAATACTTACTAGTGCTCACAATCAAGAGACAAGGCACCTACAAAATTTAGGTGATGCATTTTATTATACCACTGCCAGAAATTAGATAATTAATTGGGGATAGAAACATGTTGCTACTGGAATAAACATACACAAAAAGCAAACAAAGGCATAAATTTTGAGATATTAAGGTGGAGGACCTTAAAATTTGAGCATACAATACATGCCTTAGGTGCAAGTGGAAACTGGTTGAAATAAATTAGCAGCAAGTTATATTTAAATTGTCTGTACAAGACAAAGCACTTTGCCAGCATTTTGATATTGTAATTAGCATAGGCAGAAATACACACTTTGACATATCTAGTATTTTCTATCGAGAACGCTATGTTATTTACAACCACAGCGTATTTCGGATGCTTGAAGGCCTCGTTGACCCGAAGTCATTTAGAAAAGTTCTTCTTTCTCGATGGTGATCGATCATGGTATCCATAGCATTGCATCTTTTACGGCCAAATCCAGATATTGTTTTGCTTCTCCCGGTCGTCGAGCCGTCGAGCCTGATTGACTCAACTGTTTTCCCTACCCCCTAGCCTCTCACTTCTTTTCGTTCTTCTTCTGTGCCATTGCTTGAATGAAGATACTCGATCAGCCCGACTTTCCCAAATGCCCACCACTGGCCCTTCTCCTTTATGGGTCTTGATTTGCCACGTCTTTTCAGTTGTGGTGGTCAATAGGGAAGAAAGAAATGAATGAATGTCCTTTTGGGAAAATATAGAATGATACACCTATCAAGACAAAATCCAAAGGCGAATATCGTAGGTGCACATATTGAACCAAAATAAGATCTAAGATGGACATCCTGATACGCTGATTTACCATCATACTAAATAGAACCAATGGTGATGGAGTCATGGGAAGAGCCGCTTCTTTTTCCATGAATGCCGAATGGACCTAAACTGGGCAATTCGGCTTGTACCAAACCGATGCCAAGTTGGAACGGTTCAGCGCTCTGTTCTAGTTCGGTTATAATAACCCTCCCAACCCCACGGTTCGACAATTCAAGAGCCTTTGAGGCTCTCTCCTTCGCTCTCCCTCTTCCCTCACTCAGGATCTGCAGCTGCCCGCATAGGCGATGGCCTTCCTCTTTTGCATCGACATCTCCTCCTCTACTCAATCGGCATGCCATAAAACACAATACTCATCCATCTCCAGTCCCCTGAAAACCCTAGCCTTGAATGGAAATCCTAATCACCGAGGATGAGAGAAAGAGAGCGATTGAAATCCTAACCCTCAATCTCTTCTTTCCAAGATCTCAAGCTCTAGAAACCGTAACCTTAATAGTGACCAATGCTTCCACTGAGCTGCCGTCAATTGATCTCCAGGTCTAGCATGCTTGTGCCATCCATGTTGCTAAGCTCCCCGTAGTCGGATCCCTCGTCCACTACTTCCCTCCAGGCCATGCCGAGCAAGCCTCCTCCGGCCCAATTTTCCTGCAATCTCCACCACCGGTGGCCCCCTTTCTTCTTATGCCAATTCGACGCCATGAAGCCTTTGCCAATAAGCCTCCCCCCTCTCCCCCCTCCTCTTTCCTTCTCCCTATCTCCATCTCTTCCTCTCCTCCCTCCTTAATTTTCGGTACATCCCCAAACAAAACAGTATGAACCCATTCCATAACGAACTGGTCATCAACCAGTACAAAACCCTATCCGGTTCGACAGACCTTGATCTAGATGGAGTATATCATGTTCATGGTCAAGAGGTCTCCAGCTCCCTGGCGCATATGAAATCTCCGGCAGGCGTTCTGCTCTCATCCACGCAACGATGACAAGCATTTATTGTGACGATTTACCATCAATGACTCCTTGGGTCAAGAGAAGATCTCCGGCTCCCTGGCGCTTATGAAATCTCTAGTGCGCCCGCATTAATCTCATCTGGTACCCATCCGTCCATTGCCGTTCCGGGGCAAAACAGCAATGATTACTTTCGCTATCGCGTTTCGTGTTGATGTTTGATAATTTTGAAGTTCAAAGAAAATAAACACATGTCTTAATTACTTCCTAACTGATAGCAAGCAGCAATGATTCTAGTCGATAAATGAAGCTGCGCGTTAACCTGTTTCTCTCGGCCGTCTTTTCTATTTCGGATTATTTTTGTATGTTATTATTTAAGAAGAATAATATGAAAGTGTAGGACAAATTAAAATAAATTTGCTAAGAATAATGTATGATACATCGTTTAGTTGTATTATAGGAGAGAATCCAATTTTTAGCTAGCTCATTTACTTATTAAGCAATATTATGAGTTATTGAATTTTAATTGGGACAGGGGGCCTCCTAGTTGTGCTGCTTCATTCTTGTGAGAAAATAGGACTGGGACGGGGTTGGTACTCCGAAACTCATTCATACAGGGAAAGAAGAAGAAAAAAGGAAAGAAAGAAAGGAAGAAAAGATGACAAACAGAGATGACGAAGAAAAAGGAAAGAAAGGAAAGAACAAAGAAAGGGATAAGAAAAACCAAGAAGCAAAAGAAAAGAAAGGAAGGCAAGAAAAAGGGAGGAAAAAGGAAGAAAAGAAAGAAAGAATATGAAAGGAAAGAAAACAAGGGGAAAGAGACAGAGGGTACCTACAGGACACATGACCAAGACTGCAACAAAGATGAGGCGGAACAATGAGGCTTCCTAGTCCATGGAGAAACTGGGACACCCCCATCCTACAGGATTAAAACCTTAATCATATCAATACATACTAAAGCTCAAGTATCCACTAGAGGATATTCAACAATTATAAATGCAAGCTCTAATATTATGAGGCATCATGACAGCCCAAATTGCTATGGTTATTGAAATGGAAACTCTATGACCTTTCATGTCCGATCTAAAGAAGGTGGTTCTTCGAACAATCAGAAAACAAGATAAAACCAAAGACTGAAAGGAATGATAACACTAAAAAAGTCATTGAGAGCACGAAGATCCAGCAATCAATAGAAATACTTAATTTCAAATCCTAACATACTCAATTTCTGCTGGTTTAACAATTCTAACCAAGAAACAAGTGGCTGCAGCAAAGCATAAATTATAGAAGATAACTGTGCTATCACTTAAAGAGATGATCTCAACATCACAAACCTCTCAAGTTCACTGAAACATCATTCTCTATATGCTTGAGAATGTCATCAGCTTCACCTTCTCTTGCAGAAACATGTATGGCGTCTAGCTTTCTGCGAATAAACCAACATAAGAATTCTAAATATGAGTATTTTCAGTTGAATTTCAGTTATCAAAGTTTTGATAAGAGTATTCCGACAATGTGACAACTTGTTAATGCTAGAGAGGTACTCACAACAACTACACAAAGATGTCTAAACCCTACACAGAGCAACAGTTCTGGACATCCTAATAATTGGAATTTTAATTTGTTCCACCTATAACAGCAGTACTTACAACATGCATCTAAGCATCCTAATAATTGGAATTTTAATTTGTTCCACCTATAACAGCAGTACTTACATAACCATCAAATTTTATACTGTCATCAACAACTAGCCTGCAGAATGTGGAGCTTCCGTGAGTTTTCTTCCCAGATATCGTGTGCTAGAATCTATTGGCAAGCAGATCATACAAGTTTTTTCATTCCCATTATGAGGATATTTGATGTTAAAAAATTACAATAGTTGCAGGCCTAGAATCAACCAAGATGGATAAAAGTGGAAAGTGCAAAAATTTACACTAGATTACCTTGAGCCTGTTACATAAACCCATTTTACATTATCATCTCAAAAGTTACCAGGAAGGATTTTGTTTCGTTTGATGAATAGCAATACAAATCCTTGCATCACCATCATGGACCCCCACCTACAAAATTGCAATGGAGCATAAAGTTGACAAGGCTGAAGGACTGGCCATCAACCTAAGGTCAACCATGAAAGAATTGAAACTGGTTACTGAAATAGTGGCAAGGCAACTTTTTGCAAGAGATTCTGCTATGACATCTAGAAAAAGCTAGTTTTTGAGACGACTCTATCTTATTAGTAATAGTATAAGCTCAAGCAGCCACTAATAAAAGGCAATTAACAGTATGCTCGCAGCCAACAGATCACAATGAAGGCATATGGCAGATGGTTAGGCTAATGCATATGCAGATTATCCTAGAAAGGAATAGTAAAGTATGAACTTATAAAATAACTAGAAAATTAAAAGTAAATAAAAAGAGGCTAAAGGACATAAAAGGTAAATAAAGAAACATTTAGGCACCAATTTGAGAACCTATACTAGTGTAACATGATGCATTGAGAAGTTAAATTACAAAATTTTCCTTTCAAAGTACACAATAATATGAATCAATAAGCAAAATAAATACATGATCGATGATTTACGTAAATGCAAAAAGCAACAGTCGATAAATAATTGATTCAAAGTTGGAAATAAACTACTAATTAAAAAGATAGATCAATTTATAACTTCTAGTCGAGATGCTTACGCACCCATAAGAAAACAATAAGAATTACGATCAATCTGCTTGACAAGCCTTACACACCCATCTTCCCTGCCTAATATGTGACCAACCTGAAAGATAAACAAGCCCAATCGGCCTAACCACCTAGGTATACAAAAGCAGCCGATCCACATATTGGATATGCTTAGGAAGTTTGGTCCGAAGGGGGCAACCAATGGAAAAATATAAACCTAAATGACTGCCTAAATTACCCAAGAGGAAGATGATTGAAACATAAACTAACTACTTAAACCTGAAAAAAAAATGCCTTTACATTGTTTAACCAAAAAAAAGAAAAAAAAACAATGTAGCCAAAGGCAGTATCTTATCCTGACTATAGAAGAAACAATCTGTAAGAATGCATCTAGTCTCAATGGAGTAATACAGTTACCATGAAGAAACTCAACTCACTCGTGAAACAAGTGTTAGGAGGGATAGTAACAGAGTAACAAGTAACACCATTCTCAGATACTCAAATAAATACCCGGGGAAAAATTTTAGCAGTTAGTAAGAACCTTACAGATCAGTCTCTGACTCTTCCTCATGAACAAAACTGCTGAAAACTGGCCCCATTGTTCCTTGTGCAGATGAACTAGAAGCAGCAATACCTTCATCTTTCTTTTTCTAATAATCATGTCAAATTGGTTAGGGGAAAAGATAAGTATTAGGTTGCCGATAATTTTGTAGCGAGAAAAAGAACAATGTGAACGAAATTAGAAGTTTAAGAACTCACAGTTGCAGAACCATCCGCCCAAGAAGGATATAACTCACTCACAATTGTAATGTACTTCTGCATAGCATCTTCTGGATCCATAGAACCCAATTTCTGCCATGCATTCCTTGCACATTTCACCAAAAATTGATGTTTTGTATCAATCAAATGCTGAAGAAAGCGAAGAACACAGAATAAAAAGAGCCTTTTCCTTTTCACATTCAACATGGACATAATACAAAGAAAAGTAGAATTTAAATTTCAAATAATAGGTCTAATCAAAAAGACAGACTCAGCGACATTCGAGTAAAATCATGCAGCCTATTTTTCATGAGAAGCATTATTGTCATCTAAGCAGAAAAACTCCAAGAGAAAGTTGAATATGACAAAACAGAAACAATTAGGTAGCATAAATAAATAATCTATTACACAGGCATTTCAAGGAAGTTAGAAAGTTCCTCACCCTCACACTGGACCTGTATCGAAGTGAAATTTTTCACAAGGACTGCACTGTAATGAATCCCATAAGTGAGAATAACAGGTCTCCAAGGGTCATTCAAACCCTCCACACACCCAAAAAAAGGAAAAGAAAAAGAAAAAAGTGATCAGACAATCTGTCTTTAATGGTCACTATATTGCATATGACTTTGTATTTTTGTATAAAGAGTCCAAAAATATTCTGGACCATGTTTCGCAGCAAGATATAGACATAGTGCATGCATCTACATGGTAACGGAGGATAGAAATCTAAATTTGATTAAATGTAATAAAAAGTAGAGCATTTAATTTAATAAAATGAAGTCATCAAAGTTGGTATATTGGAGTATCCTCTTGCGTAAAAAAATATTGCATAATTTATCAATACCAATAGAAATTTGGATCAGTCTCCTTTGACCATGATCGGCGGAACTGTCCCAAACGGGACGATTTGGAGCGTACCAAGCCGTACAGAAAGCTATACATCAAGGTTCGCAGTCTCGGTAATGGATTCTGTACCGGTGCCACACTAGCATAGTATCGGTACAGTACGGTATAGAATTTTTTTGGCGTACTGAGTGTCAGTACGTCATCCGTACTGGGTACCGATACCAAACTGGTACAATGCAATATGTCCCATACCACCGGTTCAGACCGGTATGGCGTACCTTGGCCAACGTTGTGAATATTATGCATTATAGTGGATGCAACATCTTGGGTGCTCAGCATAGCATTCTGTTTTAGACACATGTTTTACCATCAAGATACAGTATCCAACATGCATTTGCTTACAAATCAGTGGCAGCTGTGACTGCTCAGTCAACTTAGTAAGAAGCCTGAAAAAGCACGTCACTTTGGTATCCAGAACCTCACTCCTTTTCCATTAAACGTTACTTGCTAACTTCCAACCAAGGTTACCAAATATATAAATAAACACCAGCAGATGTACATTTTTTTATAATAGATTGATTTCCACGTGTCAAATTTAATTCTACATTTAAGAACAGATCTAACTTAGGACTCCAGCGAACACACGGAAGAAGAAACAACTTAAGTTTCCAATGTTACTTAGTACCACAGTGGGAACGTTCATAGCCCTGAAGAACGACCATGATCCAACTTAATATTCCTAAAACTAATCCTGAAACAGGATTTGAGGCAATGATGACGAAATAAGAGAACAACATAAGAAAGACAAACCTAATAGACTGAAAAAGGATAGGCCACCTTGGGTATTGACCATATATGTGTATTTATATGTGGTTGTTTGTGTCCTTGTGCGGATATATGTGTATGCATGTATGTGGAGAGTCTGTTGCACAGTTTATCAGCAGCTTATGAAGCCAACCTTCTCCAGGACTTTTGATGAACTATTATGTAATAAACATTGAAGAGTTGCACCAATCACTTTGGTCATACTTAAGTATGCATTTCTGACAGACTTTAGGCAAGTTTTGGAGTTGAAGAGTATGGTATAAGAATGGCCATATTCTGTTGACAATTTAATAAAAAACCAATATTTTAAATAGAAATCAAGTCAAAGACATTCTGAATATGATCAAAATCAGATTAGCTAAAACAAAGATAAGTCTGGAATCACCTCAAGTAGAAAAATAATGTGAAAATCACAACAAGGCAACAATTAAAATTTCATTGTCCTCGATATTTTTGCAAAATTTCAAAAATACTGAGGCTTGCTTATATTAATTGAAAAAAGGGGAACATATCAATATTAATGACCAAAATATCCATGTATTTTAACTGGTGATATTAGTGGGACTGAAGTTACTAGACCTCTTGAACATGACCAGCAAAAGCAAGAGAACCTAGATGAAGAGGAAAAATAGACGAAGAGTGAAAATAGATGAGATTTTGCGACATGTGGAGATGAGGCAATCTTTCGTTTAAAGAAGATATTTATGCAAAACCTTTGTCTATGTTATATTTCAATCGAAATTGATTTTACAGAGTATTGCGACATGGGGAGATGAGGCAATCTTTTGTTTAAAGAAGATATTTCTGCAAAATCTTCGTCTATGTTATATTTCAATCGACATTGATTTAACGGTGTACCCTTACAAGTCTTTAACTTCATCTGATTTCCTCTAGCCTAATTTTCAGGAAAGCTATTACAACATTCTATAATTTACATTGTCTAAATTCACCGTTTTATACATAATCCATGCATCAACAATGTTTAAGTATTATAAACCAAAATTTAACCAACTTCGCCGACCAACGAACAGAACCAAATAACCAAACCATTTCATGATCAATTAAAAAGTTCAAAATGCTCACTAATCAATTGAATAATAGCAGTCTCAGAGACATACCACTTGGCCCGAGCTGTGATCTTGAGAGCTGAGGGTTGAGGTGCAGTGCAGGGCCCCTCGGTGGCGATCTTATAGAGCCCGTAAAGCTGCAGCTGTACGTCGCTTGAGACCTTGGCCGATGCCCGGTCAGCAGCAGTTGCAGCCACAAAAGCAGTCGCCGCACTGAACGCCTCATCCAGCTCCGTGCTCTCGATCCCCTCCCAGTCACTATCATCATCGTCTCCCAAAAAGCTCTCTCCTTTCAGCAACCCCTCCTTCTCGGCAGCCCCAGCGCCTTCCTCGCCGACGCTAGATCTGCCATTCTTACCGGATTCTGCTTTGACAGAAGAAATCTGGACCTCGGCTTTGCTCTTGATGTCGGGTTCGATCTCCTGGGATCCGGCAGAGATGTCCCCTTCGCGGACAACCTTGAGGTTCTCTTCTCGGAAGGAGATGACGGTGGAGATAAGCTTGGCGACGAGGAAGGAGAAGATGAGGCCGATGAACACGGCCTGGCCGAGCTTTTGCCAATCCCCCATGGCCAAGCCCAGCTCGAGAGAGGAAAACCCGGCACTAAACTATACGAAAAGTTATAAAAGAATCCAACTTTAGGCACCGGCCAAAAGATGTGAAGCCTAAAATCCTCCAAAATCAGGGTATTTCTCAACGGAGAAGAACGTGGAAATGGCGAATTCAGCAATCCAACAATCGATCGGGAAAATCCTAGATAAAAAGAAAATGGATCAAAACCCTAGAGGTCATATAACCCTAGGGGTAGAGGGAAAGGGTAGATGGAAGCCTAGAAAGTCATAGAGGTTCTCCCAAAGACCGGAAATTTGGCGATGATGAGACGCCGAAAGAGGCCGGCAACTTTTGGAAGCGGGTTTCATGGGGTGGAGAATATTAAAGGATTCGGCATTAGGCTATATTTGATGGATCCGGATCCCCTCCATCCAAACTTTATTGGATTGGACGCCAGCCTTGTAGAAAGCAAAAGGAACGTTGGGGGGTCAAATGGCCGTGCGGAGACGGAGTCGCTAGATCGAGATGTCTGACCCTGGGGGCATGTATTCAGTTCGCATTCATTGCCCGATAAGTACGTATTTATTAGGATTGACACGCATATTTAGTCCCACATCAATTATTTATATTAAAAAATTAAAATAATATTTTCTGACTAGCTATTTTAAATTAGATTTTGAATTATTACACAACCGTTTTATTTATCAAAATTATATTTTTTTTATTTTTTTAGTTAAGATTTTAGAACTGTGCGTAATTTTAGAATCCTCGACCCCCTCTAAACATGACTTGTAGCAAGTCGATTTCTATAAGAAGAGCATTAGGTCAGCTATTGTATGAGGTATCATGAGGAATGGTGCCATGTTGTCACTGATACTATTGCTCGCTGCCTATGCATTAATGCATGAGGAGAAAATGGATGGTGATTTTCAAGTACTTCCTTGCCATTGGTTTTATGAATGTCTTGCTTTTCATTGGTTGTCATTAATCTACATAGCTTATAGATATCTTTTTCAATCATAAGATAGCAAGATCCAATTTCTTCATTCAATTACCACATTCAAGATAACAAGAATTGTTTCAAGCACAATCACGTCGATGCTACTCACTCGGAAAAATAGTTCAAAAAAGTCACTCCGATGTATGGCGTGCTTCATGAGACCAATTTAAAGGAATCCGTGAGTAACATCACATCAGCTAAGTGAAATTTTGTGGAAGGTTGTTCACTCGAGGAACGAACTGGTTTTAAAGCCTCATGTTAAGTACGGAAGATAAGTTCTTCCCCAGGATTGAAAAGATCTATTGTCTATGCTATAAGATATGCTTCTGCGCAGCTTAAAAGAAGAGCAATAGCATATCTGTAGCCCCTTATTTATTCCAAGATATCATGATGAACTACATATGTAGTTTCCTTGGCTTTCAAAGGAGCAACCAAAACATTGAGTGGCTATATATAAGATGTAACCAATATAAAGAGCGAGCAGTTACGTTTAACACTGCTTGAAATAACTAGTTCTACTATTGCACAACCAATGGGAGAATGGAGATCATACTTACTTGGATCAATGGTGGTGATTGCCCTGGTCTGTCAGTTAATGTTGTCTAAGTTCATTTGTCAAAAATTTACTAGGCCATGCGATTTGATATGATTGCATTAATGTTTCCACATAAACATAGACCCCATATGAGTAGTGTAATTTGTTCTAGGTCCACTAAAATCATATCCAACTGATGCTTTTGGAGTCGCCGTCTCTTCCATTGTACAAGTTTAACACGAAAAACATCACTTCTTGCTTCTTTTTGGCATCATGATAGCGTATTATCCAGACAAATTTATTGCATAACTTTGAGACACATATTAACCTCTAAATTTTCACACCTATGACACAATCTCACACATTGGCACCAACTTACCATCCGCATGGCTTTTCTTGAAACAAGTTACCACCTTGCACAAAAAATACCTAGGTTAGGAATTTATAACTGTAAATCAAGAAACCCCAAATATGTATATTAATATATATGTACACAAGGCTGGTTTCTGTTCAAATTTTGGTCACAAGATAATATCGGTTTGGGTCACCGAACTCCTGTTTGGTTGAGTTGGAGATGAATTCCAACCGGATCCGACCCGGATTCGGACTCGTTGGCCGTCGCAATGGGATTCCCATTTCCGCTGGGAATAACTTCGCCCTAAGGCTCTCCCCCAAGAACCTTCAAAAACCCCGAACGGCGAGGGCGCCGCCCGCTCTTTCTCCGCTTCCCTCTCGCCCCCTCCCCAGCTCCCTTCTCCTTAAACCCCGCTTCCTTCGAATACTTCGATCGATCGATTGAAGGAAAGGGTTTCCTCCTCTTCGTCCATGAATGAACTCCAAACCTAGGAGGAACCGAACGATTTTTAGACGTCTCCGAGGGTTTCGAGGCTCTTCTCTCCTATTCCCTAAACCCAGCCCCTGTTCTTCCTTCTCCGTTATTGATGGAGAAGCTGCAGCTCTGTAGGGACTGCTCGGTGGAGTGGAAGCCCTCGGCGGTGGTGGCGCTCGCCACCAGCGCCGACGGCTCGCAGGTCGCGGCCGCGCGGGAGGACGGCTCTCTCGAGATTTGGCTCGTTTCTCCTGGCTCCGTTGGATGGCATTGCCAGCTCGTATGTTTTTGATGCTTCCTTCTTGATTTATGGTCCGATGTTTTTGGTTTTTTGTATAAAGATTTAATCTTTTTTGGCCTGCAGACAATCCAAGGGGACCCTACCTCCAGAGTTTCTTCATTGGTCTGGTGCCGCCCCAGTTCGAAGAGTGAAGGCCCAGGCCGTTTGTTGTCATCGAGCATAGATGGGTCAATCTCAGAATGGGATCTCTTCGGTTTGCAACAGAAGGTTATATCTCTTCTTTGTAGAGGGTTCATGCTTTTTTCTCATGTCAAAATTATTTTTTTTTCACATGACATGACTACAATTCAAGGGTCCTAACTGGTGAGATAGTTTAGTATTCACTGGTTTTGTAAATTGGTTAGGAATGCTTTGTTTTATTTACCACCAATTTCTCATGCAAATATACTTACTATCGACGATCTAAATGCTGTTACATTATGCATAAAGTAACAACCAGAGAAACCTAAGGAATTACTTTGACCATATCCATCAGTATATATTACTTGCCTTCGGAAGCATTATTTACAGCACAGTTCCAGTAGGCAGTTTGCAAATTTCGACAATGAGAATGAAAAGTTCTGATTGTAGTCATAATTCATCTAAGTGACAAAGTTTTGAAGGTTGTTTTTCAAAAGAATTGCCATAGTTTCTGCTTAGTTTAGTCTGCAGCATTTTTCTTGAGGAGCTTCAATGATATGGAGTAGTGCAAGTAGTTACCTAATTTACTGGTTGGGCAGCTAATTGAATTTGATATGAACTTAACTGATTTGCAAAAACATTACATTTTGCACACATGCATATTGGTTAAATCTTGCCTCAATATTCTCATTCCACATTTATCCTCAAGTCCTCTTCATCTTAGTTGTGAAGTAGGGAACTAGGTTACGATGGGCAAACATTCTCTTTTGCACTATACGGGGGCTACCAGGCATTCTTAGGCCTTTGAAATTTACAAGCAGCCATGCTTTTAAAGATCTCAGTTTTCATGTGGGTAACTATCTTGGGAAGAAACCTGATTGGACAACTTGCTTAGAAAGGGAGGGGGGGATTGGATATACATGGAAATAATGTGCTTTATGGGATTGAGAGATATTCTAATTCAAATCTTTTGAGTACTGCAGCATCAGTCTGAGGTTCTTGCTGATGTTGCTTATACAGAAAGACAAGCTTTCCTATACATTGCACCGTGGACAATGTGGTGAATCTCATCACTGTACTTTGAAATTACCCTTTAATTTGCAACAGGGGTTTTAAGTTCGGAGCATAATACCATGGTCATGTGGTTGTGGTTGTGAGAGGTTAGGAACTGATGAATGTTTGAGAGTGGATATGGGGAAAATCATTGGTCTGCTGTCAATACTACTACTTTTAAGACGTGGCACTAGCTTGCTTGACATGCTCTACAATGGCTTGAATCCTGCAATTTGATTGGTTCTCATGTGAGAAACCTACTGAAGTTTTATCCTTTCTCTGCATCTCTTTATTGTTCTCTATTTCCTTTCACCTTGATGCGCTTTCCTTGTATCACCATGGTAATGGGCAATGTTGCCTAGACATGGGACATGGGTGTCAAGTGTCCAATATCTTGAAGTATCCATCACTGCAATCTTAAAAAAGTTGGACATCAGGACATTTAATAATATGCATATATATCTTATGTATCTGAATTTATTTGAAATATCTTGATTATATAATTATTTATTGGGCTTCAAAGTGTTTGAGCTATAGAGGAATTACTAGTTTTGGGCTTTAGCTTCATTTGAGTCTATATTAGTTAAAACATTTACACTTTTTAAACCACTCAATGTGACTTGGCAGCAGACCCACCGTGGAGAGTTTGGGGTGCCTCTACCCATCCGATCACAACACCTCACCTCTCTATTCCGTTGTCTTTTATTTCTCAGTCTCTATCTCACCTTCAAAACCCAACAAAGCCCTGGCTTACTCCCAATCCCCTATGAAACACAAGCTTAATCAGAACCCCCAACCCTAGCTTGCCTGAGAGGAGGAATCATTTGCTGATTGCTGGATTTAGTTGGTGTCCCACCTACTTCAAAAATTTCAGTATCAAGACTATGGGATCATGGAAGAAGTGTAGAATCCCTAGAGGTGGAGAGGAAAAAGGTGTATAGAGCCGTAGCCTCACCTCTACTCTCCCTCCCTCCCCCTTTCCCCTCCATGCTATCTCTCTCATTCATCTTTTATGCTTTTTTGCTCTGCGCAATAGAGAGAAACAAAGAGCCATGTCCATGGCGTTTCCCACACGTCATAGTGTCATGTTGTGTCCATGTGGGTACATGGCAAAAATCGTTATTTTTCCAGTGTCCAGGTGACACTGGTAATAGGTAAAAATTCCCTTTTGTTTTGAAGACCTAAATATTCTTTCTTTCTAACTTCTCCTTCTCTCCCTCTCTCTCCACAAGATTCCAACAAATTGCCATTTTCCTTATCTGTTATCACGTCTCTTTTCTTGTGTCTTGAAACCTTGGAGTGGTATTGCAATGGGATGTTGTTAACACGATTTCTCATGATAAACCACCAGGATTTTGTAATAAGGGTGCACAAAATGTGGTTTTATGCTTTAATGCGGTTCCTCATGATACTTATAAATTGAATTAAAATTAAATATGTCATTCTTGAAGAAAGACCATTTTCTTCTTCCACATTGCAACCTAGCATAATGTCATGACCATACCTTGCTAGTCAAATAACAAGCATGGTTGCTATATTTACTTTCTTCTGAAATAGGAAATGGCACATCAATAACAATTAAAAGAAAGGAAACAGTCAAAGTAAAAATAAAAAAAGAAAACTAACCACAATTTTGTTCGGTCTATTCTTCTTCTTACCATTATTATTTTTTTAATAGTTCTTATACCATGATAGCCTAAAAAGATCTACCATTAGCGGTCATTTTTTATACGCCTTTATGATACTCTGAATGACCTTTACCCTGTGAATTCTGTAGGTTGTACTAGATTCTGTTGGTGTATCTATTTGGCAGATGGCCATTGAACCTTCAGATGATATAGTGCATTCAGAAAAGAATGAGTCAGGGCTTATAGCCAATGGTTATACAAATCATGGTGCTCACAGTGATTCTGAATCTAGTCGAAGTGATGATGATGATGATGATGACTCTGATGAACCTCATGCTGTACCTACTGGAAGCAACAATCAGCGCTTAGCCATTGCCTGTGATGATGGTTGTGTTCGCTTGTATAGTGCATCAGATACAGATGGATTGACTTATTACAGATCTTTTCCTAGAGTTAGCGGTTAGACTCATATACCTATTCCCACACCCCACCCCCCCCCCCCCCCCCCCCCCCTTTTTTCCTTTTAAGCTTTCCTGCGCCAAAAATTTGATAATTGTGTTTTACTTACAGGGCGCATTTTGAGTGTTGCATGGAGCCATGATGCAAAGTTAATATCTTTTGGGAGTAGTGATGGGTATGTTTGACTAATTGTTAACAAATGATGATCCTGAATTTTCAAGCTTGCCTGACTTTCAAAATTTTCAAGCATTTGCATCATCCTTCTGCTGATGCATGGATCATGGAGTTGGTTAAGCTGGAACTCTCTCCTCCCCCCCCCCCCCATCTCCCTTCCCTGTCTCTGTGTGTGTCTGGGTACTCTCATTAAAAATGCTCTTTATTATTAATGCATTTTGCTTATTTATGACTATTTGCAGTTTAATAAGATGTTGGAATGCTATATCTTTTCGTGAGGCTTATCGCATCACAGTTGGGCTTGGTGGCTTGGGTAGTGGACCAGAACTTTGTGTTTGGTCATTGCTGTTCCTAAGGTAGAAGCCAATTAAAATCAATATATTATGCAGAATCTTGGTTCTTGTAACATTCATCTTTCAAATCTCTTATTCTAGTTGAATTAATCCCCTTTGAAACTCTTATTTAGGTGTGGGACCCTTGTTAGTGGAGATAGTACTGGAAGTGTTCAGTTTTGGGATAGTCGTCATGGAACTCTTTTGCAAGCTCACACATATCATAAGGGTGATGTGAATGCTCTAGTCACTGTTCCTAGTCACAACAGAGTGTTTTCTGCTGGTTCAGATGGGCAGGTACTTTTTTTTCTACTACTACATACCACTAAATGCCTTGTTATATGAAAATGCTCTAGTACTGAAGTGGATATATAACTAGTGTTTCTTCTACAATGCATGCATATTTGTTAGGTATTTGCATTCTATAGCTTGTGCCTCTTTTTTTATGATTCTTTGTTGATTAATCTTGGCCTTTGGCGTGGTTAGTGTTAAATGAAATAATAAAAATGCACCAATTTCTAAGAATAAAAGTTTTCTAGATGGTAGTAGTAACTAGCATGATAGAAACAAAAGAACCACGATATGAAGTTATGAAAGAAACTGATAGGAAAAATCTTAGAAAGTTGAAACAATATCCAAGTATCAGGTTTTTGGCCTTAAGATAGGAACTGTACTCGTGTAAGCTATTCCTTGCTTAGAAAATTGATAGATCTTAAGCAACGAAAATTATTATATGCGTAAATTTTAAGAAAGATGATTAATATAATGTGCATTTGTTTCTGCTACGGATGTATATAACAGCTGTCCATGATAGATTATTTGGTGGGAATTAAAGAGAAAAGGCATGTACAATGGGTTTATTTAAATTGCTAAGGATACGAATGAAGGTGCAATGACAGATGACTAGGGCAGGTTGGTGAGTTAGATTTCAAGTTGCAGAAGGTCTACGCCACAGCATATCTCTAAATTCATACTTCTGTGCACTATTCATACGTAAAATCATTTGAGAGCTGTAAGCTGGTTGGGCAGAACCAGATCATAGCCCAACATGTTAATGTTATGAATTTATGTGTCAATCAGATTTGCATAAAACTGACGCACTCTGATCTCATCAAAACAAAACAGTTCAAAAATGTAGTTCTGTAAAATTCATGTCTGTTTGAAACAAATCCTGTCAAAACCCAAAGCTGCTGAGTAATGTGTTGAGAATGAGCCTACATTATAGATTTGATACTAAAAAAAATGCATGCTAGAGCTAGTCCAGCCAATTCACAGTCCTAAAAATTAGGAATAGGTAGTGCAGCTTATGTTGTTTGGTTATGATATTGTCACTAACTAATAAGAAGAATCATTTGATGCCGAATTTGAATATATGGTGGAAAATGTTGGAAGAGGTGAGAAATGGATACACTTTAAGTGGAGTTTATTTGATGTCGATTTGATAGAAACAAAAAATTGGTCTCATTCAATTATGTAGGCAGGAGAAACCTTTGTATGATAAAGTTTGCTATCTTGTAACTATTAAGATAAGGATGGATAGATGCTAGTAGGCATCCCAAATAGAAATAGACTTATTGGTTTGACGTGGTTGATTGCTTAAGCTTTTTGTGTAGTAATTGCATGTCTTGAAAACTAAAGGTAAAACTACTAAATTTCTAACTGATGATTCCTTTTCCAGAGGTGGAGTGCTTGTTTTTTTTCTCGAACAACATACGACCCTGTACAGTTGCAGTTGTAAATATATAATGTACTCATCTACGGTATGAATCTGTTAAACGTAACAGTCTATGGCATATCCAGTGCATATATTAGGCTGTGCTCCCCAGTTAGTTGTATAGTGCTATTGCAGCAGAGCAAAACTTTCTCGATATGTTACAATTGTACTTTTTTATAATTTATATATGATGCTACCAATGATGCAGATGCCCATACAAGCAATAGCATGCTTAGTTCATATTCATATGAACTGTTTCTTGCTGTACTAGGTGGTTCATGTTACACTGTCTCGTCTCATGCACTCACATGATTTTAACATGGTGTGCTACCTACCAAAAATTTTTGTTTGTATGTATGTATGTACATTTGTGTATATGCATATATGTATGTTAAAATACGAAAGTATATCACCTGATACTTTACATGTTTTGGGAGATTCACTTTATGAGAACAATTCGACATATAGTTTACATAGAATTTCATATCAACAAACAAATTATCTTTGGGATAATTTACTAAAGCACATGAACATGCTTGTAATGCGAAATTGGTATGTGAGCTTTGCCTTTTGTTGGTTAAATAGTTCTCCATAGTTAATTTATCAATCAGCTTACATCAATGATCCACATATATTCTTGATTTTAAATATGCAATTGTAAAAAGGTAATAAAAATCTAGCAAGTGGCAAGCTTTGTGTAAAATCTGTCTAAGATTGGTTATATGGATCTAAGTTTGATCTATTAAGTTCTAATACCTTCCAATTTTGATTCTCAACATGAGTGTGGCCCCCAATAAATGAGTGTTGACCTTACTGGCTATATTACTGAGCGCATGTAACCAAACCTTGAAGGCTTGAACAATATCCTTACTATAATTATTTCTTATTTGATTATTTTAATGACTCTTAATGATATCCAGGTTATTCTCTATAAACTCTCTAACGAAACACTTGGTTCTGGGAATGATGAGCTTCCTAAAGAACAAACAACAAAATGGGTGTATGTGGGATATATAAGAGTTCACACTCATGATGTCAGGGCCTTGACAATGGCAGTGCCTATTTGCAGAGAAGGTTGGTCCATATGAACGATTAGCTAAATTCCAGTCTTGCTAGACTTCTTCCTTAAGTTGTTTATGAATTACATTTTGAACCATTGAAGTTTGAACTACTCCATCACTGTTTTATTTGACAGATGCATTACCTGATGAAAAGGTGCCTAGGGTTCGCTGCCGAGAGAAGCCAGTTGATTTTAGTTACCGCAAATGGGCACATTTAGGTGTCCCCATGCTCATTTCTGCAGGCGATGACACCAAGCTCTTTGCTTACTCTGCCAAAGAGTTCACCCAATTCTCACCCCATGATATCTGCCCTGCACCTCAGCGTCCATCAGTGAAGATAGTACATGATACTGTTCTAGATGGTGCTTCAGTGTTATTTGTTCAGTCATCTGTCTGGTTAGATGTTTTCCTTGTCAAAGTAGATGGTAATGTGTCTCCGAGTGTGTCTGTTGGAAGAAGTACAAAAACACAACTTTTGGCTCGCCTTAAAAGCAAGGGATCCCGAAAAATCATATGCAGCACCATATCCAGCACTGGAATTCTCTTTGCATACTCCGATCATGTGAAACCCTGCCTCTTTGAATTAAGGAGGCATAAAGGCGGAAAAAGCAGGTGGTCTATTGATAAATTACAGCTACCTAAGGGATTGCCATATGCACACTGTATGGTTTTCAGTGTTGATGCCTCACACCTGATGCTAGCTGGCCATGATAGAAAAATATATGTAAGTTCATCTTTGCTATACCTCTAATAGTCTAGCTTGAATATAATTAGCTGCATTTGGCAGTTGGATGTTGCAGTTCACTTCACATCATTTTGGATCTTTTCAAGTTCCTTGAGGATGTTTTGCTATCTTAATGTCCTAACCACATTTTTAATCAGCTTGATTTGTGCATGGGCCCTGGTTGGCCGGCTACATTTTTCCATGCACTGTTACTTGGTGCACTTGTTAATAACAACATTCATTTCATGTATGGTATA
Source organism: Phoenix dactylifera (assembly GCF_051530095.1). Classification (NCBI taxonomy): domain Eukaryota; kingdom Viridiplantae; phylum Streptophyta; class Magnoliopsida; order Arecales; family Arecaceae; genus Phoenix; species Phoenix dactylifera. Next base: position 20,635,413 of record NC_143205.1, read on the forward strand.
CTGATTCTTATTAGGTTCTTAATTATGTTTCATTTTCTTTGGGACAACAGGTAGTGGATGTGAAAAAATCGGAGCTGGTGCACACCTTTGTCCCCCAACGAAAGGTAGAGGATATGAATTTTCCAGCTAGTGAACCTCCCATAACAAGAATGTTTACAAGTTCAGATGGGCAGTGGTTAGCTGCAATCAGTTGTCTCGGGGACATTTATATATTTAATCTGGAGATATATAGGTAGGCAGATGGTTGACCATTGGGTTTTAAAAAAAATATACAATTGCAGTTAAAGTTACATGCATCACTATTTAGTTACTTTGATTTCTGCAAAAGAAAAATATTATTGCTGAAGCAATTGTGAATGAACACCAGAGGCAAATTCATTGTAGTTATTCTATTCAGATTACTTGATTCTGCAGTATATACTTTTGTCTTCTACAATCTTTGGATGGGTTAGAAATCACTTGTTAAATTTGTCTCATTCTTGTTGTGTGCATATGCTTTTCTGATAGATACCATTTGTTCTTTCTCTAATTAACATTTAGGCTTGCATGTGGTAGATATTGTTGCTATGTTAAACAACTAGACTATGAATTTGCAATTTAATCTTCTGTACATTTTAAAGACTTTCTAGGTCGATTGACATGGGTTCCAATTCTGTTTGCAGGCAACACTGGTTCATATCCAGGTTGAATGATGCTTCTGTTACTGCTGGTGGTTTTCCTCCTAGGAACAGCAATGTGCTTGTCATCACAACATCTTCTAACCACGTGTATGTGTTTGATGTGGAAGCGAAACAGTTAGGTGAATGGTCAAGGTACCACACTTATCATCTTCCTAGAAGATTTCAAGAATTTCCAGGGGAAGTTATTGGGCTCTCCTTTCCGCCTTCCTCACACTCAACTTCAGTTATTATATACAGTGCAAGGTATGACGTGCCTTAGTTATCTGTTTGAATGCATGCACTTGCTTTAATTGCCTGGAGATACATATTTTCCACATTTTATCTTAAGTTCCTTAGTGATTGTTTTTTGTTGTGTTTGCCAAGACTATTGAAAATTTGACATGCATCACTTAATGAGAAATCTTTGGAATATTCTGCCTTCGTTAAGTTTTGTAATATATGTATTCATGTTATCTTTCCCGTGCAAGTGGTTTGATTTGGTTTCGTACACTATGCACTATGATGTCTCCAATTGGCAGGTGCCAAGTAAGTTCTCTTTGGCACACCCCATCATGCTATCAACTTTAGGTATTCCGAATGATCTTTCATGTTGCTTTCGTTTGCTCACCTTTAGGCATTCTGAACAATAATTCATGTCACTTCTGCTTGCTTTGGGCCTTTGTATCGGGGCCATATGGCGTATATTTTGGGTGTGGACACATTTGAAACATGCACAATGGTATGTCAGAATATCTGTAAATCTTAATTACTACGAACCTCATTAATGAAGGTCGCTTTTCTTTGCTTTGAAGATGAAGTCAGGCGAAGCCTGACCACTTCTCATTATGGTAATGAAAAGAATTACTCTCTCAAAGGACAAAAGGAACAGAAAAAAGGTAGGTAGAGAAAAAAAAAAGACTAGGAGGTTCTCTGCATCACCATCCTGCTCAATTCAATCACCTGCAAGACCACAGACCTCTCGAAAAGCTCATGTCTCTTAGGGAACCGATCTTGTCCACTTACCATCTCTAGTTTGCTAAAGAGCCTTTCAGTCTCTTGCTGCTTCTTGCTAGATACTGGACTGAAGCAGTCTATTTGCTATTTCTTTATCTTCCAAATTTGCTGGCTAGAGTTTGGCATGTGCATTGTATAGAGAGAGTTCTTAATGGCTGTGATTTAGCATGTTTTAGTCGTAGTTGGTTCAGTTGATCAGATGTTGACCCATGAGGTTTTTTTGCCTTGACTGGAATTTGTGGCAATTCCCATGGGATGGGAGATGCCTGAATACTGTAGGTAAGATAAGAGTCTGGATGTCAAAATGATTATACATCGTTAAGATCATGTTTTTTTTTTAAAGTTCCAGTAATCAAAGTTTCTCACAGTGTTTGGCTGCAATTTAGAATCTCCAGAAGATAGCAATCAGCCAAGCCATATAACCATTTTGTAGGGATTTATAGCCAACTGTCTTTTTTCTCTAATTTTAGAGATTAGACTTTTTATTTCTCAGAGGGGTGAAAGTGAATGTCTTCAGCGTGTTCCACTGTACCAGTGCATACCATTCCATACTAGGCATACTGTACCATCTCATGTAGGTGTCTTGGTATGTTGGTGCAGTGTCGGTACGCTAAACTGATCTCATACTAAGCATATGGATACCGCATCAGCATGGTATTGGCACGGTGTCCAATATTGAGATGGCGAACCTTCGTACTTTTTAGGCTTCGTAAGGGGCATCACATGATCCAATTCCTTTATATTATAGATAATGTCTAGTGCCAAGGTCTTGCCACCAAAAGCTCTCATATTGCATTCTAGCGAAGTGGACCAGCACATACAAGGAAATAGGGCCAAATTTCTGATGTGCCAATCCTGTTACAATGTAAACTAAAAGATTATAAGTAACTTTGTTGTTTCTATGGTAACTCAGAAACAATGGCAATTGGCAACTGATTGTTGCAAATACTGCACCCTACGTGAAATCCGAACACCAATTGAGTCCTGATTGCATGAATCTATTCATTGCACTACGAAGTGATGCAGGGAAAATGGCAGTAGTGTCTCTATTCTGTATCCAGAAGAATCATTAGCATGTTACAAGATTAAGGGCATCCAGCCCATGTTGGAGTCTGCAAATTTGAACTACTATTGTTACTGTTCGCTCACAGTTTGTCCGTTAACATACATGCAGGGCGATGTGCTTAATCGATTTTGGGATGCCAATCGATCAGGATGATGATGAATATCCAAATGGTTCAGATATATTATTGAAGTATGATTCTAGCAAAAATGCAAGAGCAAAGCGGAAGCGAAAGAATTTTGATCAAGAACCCAGGCCAAATAAGAAAAAGAATTTTGATTTTTGTGCATTTAGAGACCCTGTTTTGTTTGTTGGTCATGCGTCGGAAAATTCTGTTTTGATACTAGAGAAGCGGTGGATGGAGGTTGCCCAAAATTTTGATGCTCCCGTCCATAGACATATATTTGGAACTTAACTGGATACTACAGAAGCGGTGAATGGAGGTTGCCCAGAATTACGATGCTCCCGTCCACAGGCATATATTTGGAACTTATCTGGATACTTACGACCATTTACACAACAATGAGGTCGTCCTGCTCGATCTAAGGTTCCCTTTTTTCCATTCAGGTCACCGGCAACATCGAGAGCGTGCTCTGTAAAATATTTACAAACATTTTCAGGCGGATGACTGCTAAGGTTTAGTATTTGTTTTGTGGGAGAAAGGTAATCCCCTATTTGTTTTTGTAAAATGAGTGAACCGTCAATTTCTGCATCTATTCTTGTTCTTTTTATTGCGGTCCGCTTTAAATTTCATTTAGTTTTCATGTTCCATGACATGAAAAGGTGCATCCTTATTCTGCGCCGTGGGTTGGAGTCAAACTTGCTCCATAGAGCATCTCTAGTTTGAGTGGTCTGAATATTTGTATTTGTTATCAAGTGGCTTTTCAATTTAAGGGCGACAAGAAAAAATTGATTAGTTTGAGCGACTGCGACCAAATGAGGTGAGGTTATGGGCTTAAGGATTTTTTGGATGTTCATGATTGTTCGAAACTTGTAGTTGAGGTTGCATTGCAACTTAGTTGCAGCAGTTGAATTGCAAGGATATTCACTTGTATTCTGAGAGAGACGTCTATGATTCATTTTTCATCAAATATTTTGCAGCAAATACCACGTTGGGGCACTGACATATTTGGAGATGGTGTTCTAGATGAAGCTTGTGGAAGAGGTGAAATGGAGCAAAAGCCGTTCCATCTATCAATAATCAACCTTTATGGATGATGGGATGAGGAGGGATAAGATTGGTGCTGGGGAGAAGGGAGATGAGGTAGGGTTGAGGCAATGGAGAGGAGGGAGATAATGATATGATATAGGGTGTCCAGACTTTGATCGAGATGGAATATAAATTTTTTTCTTCTAAATTAAGATGCCAACTCGAGTGTTTGCTACTCATCTCGGGCTATTTTGACTGTCTGGAAAATAGTCTAATATTTTGAATTACAAGCATCCAAATAGGTAGGTTGGCTCGCAACTACAACTTGAGCTGCATGCAGCTTCACTTAATAGGATTTAATACGGATGTGGAACTCATGGCCTCAGTCTAGCCGACGCATGCGAGACCCAAATGCACCCAAAGTACAACCCTTAATGGTGTATTCAAAATTGATAGTTCGAGGTATTGAATAGTAATTAGTTATTCATCAAGCTATGTTGGCATATTTTTGGATTATTTTTTTCAAGAAACGCAACCGATTAAAAGCGATCTTATGAAGAATGGGCACATATAATATTATACCAGAAAAAAATTGTGTCTGAGGTGGAAGAAAGATGGGTTCGATAGTTTTACTTACAAATAATAATGGAAAAATGCAATTACGTGCTGGGGCCATTGTTAAAACAATTCTGTTTTAATTGCTTTAGATAATATACTTTATGAGAGAACTGAAAGTTAACCGACGTTCCTACAGTCGTATAAGAGTAAAATACGGCTCAGAAGATTGATAACATTGTCGATCAGAAGATTGCCAAATCATTTTACTTCCAAAAAGCCCCAATCAGGATATTCAAGAGGTTGGAGCTGAATCTATTTCCAATAAATCAGATTTGAATGCAATAAAACCTGAATTGTCCCCAGGTAGAAAACGACAACTATTTGGAATCTCACACCAAATATTGTTTTATCGATTGGTCCCCTATGATCGTGAGTTTCAGCTTTCTTTTATACAAGTACAATACCACTACTGCTCCAATAAAATGAATAAATGAGAAGAGAAAATAAATCTGGCGTGAATCAGGTTCATTAGCTGGATGATGTGCGAGGCTGCTGTTTGTCAACAGACGGCAGAAACAAGCAGCCAACTTCAATTTCCAGCTAACCTGGAAAACATGGCTGCAAGCATATTGCTTTTCATAGGATTTGCCACTCGTCGTCGCCTGAATGAGCGTCACAATCTCTGAAGTTATCCCCAGCAAAGGTATCATCCATCCCACTGTTGCCAGCACCACCTAAACTATCCACCAAAGAATCCTGGTGCTGAACCGATTTCGCAGACCGAATAGTCTGAGCAACAGTAAATAGGGGTGCTCCATTTGATTTGTCTTCTAGATCCGAAGCACGGGTGCAGAAATCTTCAAAATCATCTTGAACAATTAAAAAAAAAAACAATGTTAATACAAGCTTCTGGTAGAAAACTATTGGTCATAATGTCAAATCAACGAGGATCAGCTTACCTTTATCTCGGCAATAGAACCCAATGGCCAGAGATGGGTCTATCAGGTCAAGTGGCAAATTTCGGACAGTACTGTAGCCAAAATAAATGAATAAGAATAAAAAACCTAGTCATAAATGGCAACGAAGGGTTGGAAAAGAAGGGCTTCTAAAAAATGGCAGATAATTGAGGATATTAAGAGGATGCAGAATACCTGCAGTGATACGAGGAAGTATCAGCGTCCAGATCATCCGTTTTAATATCAACTGCCTGTTGCATAGATCTTAATTGAATAATGCCCTCAGGACACTTTACAATAACATATTTAATTTGCCGATGCATAGAAAGAAACAAAAAGGTCAAACAACAAAGAGCAGGTGCAAAAGCAATAGTGACGTGGATAAAATGTCTCAAAAATTGAGGTCCAGAAAACTGATTAGCTTACTGATGCAGTATAAAATTTATATTCCAGATCGCAGAATGCCAAAATTGCATATAATAGAGGCAGTGCATATGTGCTTGGCAAAGGTGTCCAACTTGCTCCCACCATATTTCATGTAACAAAGCACATTCTTTTTTCTAGAAAGCCATGGCGACTACCACCTATGAGTCACCAAGTCATATTGGAGGATAGGAGAGAGTAAACTGGTGGAGTATCATGTTATGGAATATGCGAGGGCGGCTATTGCAAGGATTTGAAGATAAAGATAACAATGGCAAGAGAAAAATTTCACGTGCCTAGATATCAAACAATGGCAAATGTGTCTTTCAATACATGACCACAAAAGCAAACGATGAAGACATTTTGCAATTAAGTACTTCATTAACTGCATTGAGATTTTACAATGAATCATATGCTGTTTTTTTAACTTTATGAATAGGGATCAAACAGGTCTAACCAAAATAACAGCTGGAGAAAGAGGAAAGCAACACATGCATAAAGCAACATGGTGTTGGAACTGTTGTTGCACAAAGAGTAGGAACAAGAGACAACTCGACTAGAAGAGAAAGGAAGGGCAGGAGGCAATATTGGAATGTGATAGGAAGCAATAACCACAGTTATTACCTGATGACCCAAAAATACAGCTAGGGTTTCATCTTCTAAATTAAGAGCTGACATAGATTATGCCTATAAATTAATAACATAAAATCAACATGGCCACAATTTGAATAAGCCACAAGGTATCTAGGAAGAGAATATATTATATGTTAGATGCTAATAGAATGAAGCTAGTATCTAAACTCCATTTTTGTTATGCTTCTCATTTTTAAATAACAGTTGGAACAAGTAGGTCTATACTAGCACTGCTACAATCTGAAATGAGCCACACAGTATCAATATTATAAAAATGTCATTAAATACTCATAGAACAAGTTCAGCAAATTTGTGTGCAACCATCCAACAATTTTTCTGTTTAACATTCAGTAATGGCTTCCACCATGTCACACAAATTAAATGGAAGGAACAATAGCCCAGGACATAACCAGTCGGATTTCCAAAAATATGATGAAACATGTAATGATGAGAACAATTGCTTAGAAACGATAATATTTTGGGGTAAAATAATATACCACTTGGACTTCATGAGGATCCAAGTACAATGCCTTGTCATCTTGCACGCCAACAATGTAAGTTGATGTCCCAGGTTTTCCACCCAAAATGCCCAGGCTTTGTGGAAACGTGAATGTTTCCCATAGCAGTGGAATATACCTGAAAAGAAACATGGCATAAATACTAAAGATAGCAGAATGCCAAAAGATTAAAGCTGCAATAATTTATATGTTTGACACACCATATTTACAAGTGTTTAGAGATGTAAATGTTGAAGGTATTCATTTACCTATTAGCTTTATCAGATGCAAACCTTGAAAGAAAGATACATGGTCAAAAGTCCAAATAAACCCATTTTATCATGATACACTAGTATTTTAAACTTGACATATCATCTTGGACTCCATTTGCTTCCATATTTAAAATGTTATATTGTAATTAAAAAAAGGTGAATCTGCTAGGATAGATTTTTTATTTGTTTAAATTGACGTTTGTGTTCTGTTTTAACTGCATCAGCCCTCTTATCAATAATTCAAAACTCCTAGGATTCTGTAATCTCTCTCTCTCTCTCTCTCTCTCTCTCTCTCTCTGTATGTGCACGCGAAAGCCTGCGCATTTATGTATGTGCATAAATTCCATGATACATCATGTCAAAAACCAAAAATTCCATGATGAGTAGAAAGTCCTGGTTAACAGTATCAAGCGACTGTCTGTTATGCCCTAGATCATAGAAAAGTCACCCCAAAACCTTGGGATTCACTAGGTTGATGAGATTAAAAGGAGAATAAGGGTTTGTCCCCCAGACTAAAATATTCCTCATAGACAAGTTTAACCATCATATGCAAATGCCCCATGAATTTTACTTTACAAATGTTTTTCAGAAGAAACTAAGGTTCTTTGATTATAAACTGAAAATAGCGATATTAAACTTGCACACTTTTATCATATGTAACTAGTATATCAGAAAGGAAAAAAATCATCACTGTATTCTGCATCGTAAGGAGGTAATCTGTAAACTTGAAAGCTGACAAGAAATAAGCTATTACTAAAGCAGTACTGCAGTTCAATGTAAGGCAGTGGCATATGCAGAACTAGTCAACAAATCTTACAGATGATAATGAACATTGAATCTGTTTGATTGATTATTTTATCTTGTCCGGATAAGAAAGCAGCAGCTCTACACCTTTTATTTTATATGCTAGTGGCACCTACTTCACAAAAGAAAGCAGCAGCTCTACACCTTTTATTTTATATTCTAGTGGCACCTACTTCACAAAACAAATTGCAAATGATATTATTTTTCAACAAGGGACTAAGTTTATGCAAGTTGATCTCTATATGAAAATATCGAGAATGAAATGGAAGTGCACGTTATAGATTAATCGTGCCTACTACCGCCTAGGCAACCCAGTACAACTTAATTCTATACCCAGCAATCCTGCTAGCAAAATCAGACGACCATATAAGAGCAGTCATTTCATCAATTACTCCAAGCATTCTAATTTCATTGTTTATGACCTGAGAAACAGAGTTCTGCTATGTTAAACTAGTTTTTCTCATAGACCAAGGTTTTTAATTTTAAGCCATAACATGAAACCAATGATTAAAAAAAAAATAAACGGTACTACCTCCTATTTTCACCTAAGTAGAACGATAATACATTATACAAGAATCAAGAACCACAAGATAGTAAGCACATACTGTACACAATGTAGTGATCCAGCTTCATTGAATCACTTTAGGAGAATATCAAAAGCTGACATATATCAAACGTACCTGGGGTTGACCTTTTCTAGTCCAAGGACCAAAGGAACTAGCAAAAGAATAGGCACCCAGGAGATTTGGCCCTTGCTGAAATCAGAACAGAGTCTGGCAGCAACATCAATGCAAACAACTGGAGCCCCGCCTCGTTCTCCATCTTCATCACCCGAAACAACATATACCGCCATGGGCAAGCTTTCTTTTTCTCTGTCAAGGTCAGCTTGCTCTCGTTTAGCACGAGCGAGGGTTTCCCATGTGCGACACATGGCATATGGACCCAACCATGATCCAGCCGCCAAGCCATAGCCCTTCCCAGCTTCAAGCAGATTGTGTAAGGAAAAGGCACACGCCTCCGAATCACCAAAAAGATGTAAAATCTCAATATACTTTGGATCATGTGGCTGCATAATCAACAGGAGACCATGATAAGCAACCACACATTGCAATTAAGGAGCTTCATCACCATCTACATGTGAACAAAAGCAAGCCGTTCTCTTTCTCCGTTCGGAGAGGAACTCTTGTGGATCAATAGATAACATCCAGCTCACCTTCTGTGAAGGCTTCCTCCAATATCTCCCCAAATGATGAAAAAGCAGTGCCTGTTATAATTTTGTTAATGAATAACATATGAAGTTTATTTTACTAGCTTTTAAAGCCCAAACTAACAAACTTGATGAAAGAACAGAGCGCATATGTTCACAAAAAGATTCATACCTGTGCAACAAGCATCTGACTGCTTCTGATCATGCAACCCCATCTGACATCACTAGTCAACTTTGAATAACCAATGGCGTCAAAACCTGAGGAAAAACCATGAGGTTAGAGGTTTCTCTATTTTATTTTTCTGTTCTTGTTCGCATCATAATATTTACACTTATTTTTTCTTTTTTTTTGAAAAAAAATAAAAGAGGGTAAGGGGAGCTAAAGAAGAGCCCTTGACATTGACTAGTGAGGATGTGACGATTGAGTTGGCTATCTACCAATAAAATAAATAACCCTCTTGATAAACCTAACCTTTTCGGTAAGTTATCCAAATTCTTGATGAAAAATCTTCTAAAAATGCAGCAGATCCATTGCCATGATCAGCACCACCAGAAGACTCTTCAGGTGAGAGTTTATAGCGCATGCCAAGAAGCCATATTTCACTGGTTAAGCTCAAAGCATCAGTACTGCTTGTCCCAAGTAAACGCTCTTGGAGCCTCCTCATTGAGCCACCAGCCACAACTTTCTTCACAGCTGTTGTCCAACCATAGCTTCTTGACTTGGTTGCCTTCTTTTCACCAGAATGGGACTCAGGGTGTGTTTCAAAGATGGATAAAGTGGACGCAAAGAAACTTGACAAGAAAGAAGCCTTCAAAGACTTATTGTGACTAGCCTTTTGTTCCGAGTTAGCAGCAACTCTCTCTCTATCTGTAGAATCAGCTGACTGTCCTGCAGGAAATTCTGAAGCCACAACCCTCTCAGGCAAGTCCGTCATTACCTAGCCATTCATTCATATAACCAAATTGGTTCACAGAACCAAAGGCTTGATAAGAAATAAGAATGTTGAAATGTATGTTCCATTGCTAATATAATAGTAATTAAAGGAATAAAAAGGAAGGCCAACATCACTTACTACCCATGGCATCTAGTAACCTCTTATAGCAAGTTATTTCTCAATGGTATATGCACACACTGTAAAAGAGTGGCTTGTACTGCAAAAGTCTACATAAATAATCCATTCAAAGGACTATTCTGGTGTCAAGATATTTCTAGTCTCATCAACTATTTGCCACATAATATTCATGGATTTACATAATTTTAACTAGTATATAGATTTTAGTCCTTCTAAATCCATAAATTTACAGTTGCAGGTGTTTATATCTAGATTTACGCAAAAAAAACCAATTATCAAAATTAACTGTGAATGAAGGAAAAATTTAACTTATTCAACTCTTACTGATGTATAATTGGTTATACATATGGGACAATCACATGGCAATGAAAGCCAATAAGGAACAACTACTGACAAAAGACAACCTCTATTGCTAGTATGGAAATTTTATTTCTTTTCTTCCAAAATAGCAATATATCTGACCCCCTTTAAAATACTTTATAGAAATTCTTTTGCTGTCTAAAATGTTTGGGGACATGAAATCTCAGAGTTTTAATACAGTACTAGGCTTGCCCCTCGTGAGGTAAAAAAAAAAAAAATCAGCTTTCTGCATATTATTGGCTGTATTCAGATGGCGCAATGACATTAGATTATTGCTAATAAGCAAATAAGTACAGACAAGACATAACTTTTCTCGGTGATGATATTTATCTGAAACAGAACAAGGCTACAAATACTTACTTTCTATTTCACTAAACAAGCTAATTGCAAAATATAAATTACTTGCCTCAGGCTTTTTTTTTCCCTCGAAAAGTACACTATTATGTACCAAAAAAAAAAGTACTCTATGTGATATTATCTAAAGCTAGCTCCTTGACTCTTATCTTTTTTTAAAAAAAAAAATAGTACAAATATTTTATTTAGAAAGGTCTTTTTTTGCTAAATTAGCTAATATACACAATCAATTCCTTGTTCATTTGTTGTTTCTTTTCCCTTCTAAAGGCACTCTATCTGATGTTGTTTAAAGCCAACTCTTTTACACAAACAAGAAAGTTCTCATATAGGTACGTCATGATCCAAAAACATTAAGGATTACGATTATGAAACCTATTGTTTAAATCGCAACATCAAAACCATACAACACCTCTATCTAATATCAAAAAAAAAAAATTCTCTCAAAAAAAAAGTCAAAAAGGGAAAATAATAAATGATTTGAAATTGGATATCAGAAAAATACCAGCGATCAATCGAGAAAACGAGACGGAAGCCTTTAGAAGAGATCCCCTCCGCCGGGTCGACCCAAATCCATGGGTGACGCCGGTCTCCCAACCTGGATTGCCCGCCTCCCACGTCCGCTCGACAAGATTTACAGAGGAGAGAAACAGCCCTCTTCTTCTTTCTTTTCGGGTTTTCCGCCCAGCAATTGCATAATTAAAATCGGAAAGGGCAAAAGAACACGATTATAAAATCGTACATCGCATTGGGGCACCGAACTAGAAAAGGATTGGGAGCTAAAAGAACCCCTAGTTTTTGGAGAAGAAAAACGGAGAAAGGAAGAGCCAAGCTATTGCGAGAGCGCGGTGGGATTATTCGTACAGATCTTACAAGTCTTGGCCGGAGAAGGGGAACCCAATGGGAGCTTTTGGAAACCCTAGATATGGCGAGGAGAAGACACGGATGGACAGACTATGGAGTAAAAATAAAGAAAAATAATTCCAGAAGTCCCTCGGTAGACCGTTATTTACCTACAAGTAACTAGCGCTCCATGTAAATTCTACAAAGTCCCCTATGGTAAAAATAATTATGCCAAAGTTTTCTTTAAGGCTCGTTTGGTTCGCGGAAAAAGGAGGATGAAAAATATGGTCAACGAGAAAGTAATGAAATGCCTCTTATTTAGTTGGAGTTTTCAAAAGAGAAACCCATGAGAACATGATTTCCACATTTCATGGGAAAGTACTTTCCCATGAGTCGGAAATCACCCCATTTTTATTTTTCAAAAAAAAATTCTTCAGCATTAAAGAAGCATTAAAGAGGCATTAAATACCTAATTTTATTAAGGGCATAATAAGAATTATACATAACTTTTCCAAAAAAAGTAGATGGCCAACCAAACATAAGCACTTTGTAAATTTGTCATTTTTTCATGATCAACCAAACATACCAAAAGTACTTTCCTAAGCATCATTTTTTTAGAAATTTATTTTCCAAAAATTATATTTATAGGAGGAAAAAAAGCTTTCCGCGAACCAAACCAGCCCTTATATCGAACTCGTACGGACATTTGCGTATATTAATTTATGCGGACTTACTTTAGCATGGTATTTTTTATACGGACCTCCACATGTTACACGTAAGGACTGTCACCTGCAAACGGACGTTGGCATTACTCCATGCGGATTTGCTTCCGCATAGTAATTTTATGCACGTGTGTGCATGCGGCTTTAATATTGGTCCATTAGTTTCCTTAACAATGTGCTATTAATAGAAATCCAATCATAATTAGACCCAATATGTGAAATCTAAAGTAGATTTTAAGGTTTGAAGTAAACTATATCTCTACTATCGTACCAACGCATTGGAAAGGGTAATTCCAAATTGATATAGTAAAAAAAACAATTTGAGATCACTTGCTTAACACATGTATTCATGTTGGAGATGGTTAGAGCAAAGGTAGATGGAGTCATATTAGATTTATGTGCGCCATCCATTTCATATAAAAAAAAAAAAAAAAGGCAAAAGGGTTAAGATTTTGAATTTTAAAATTTAAAAGATACATCCGAAGTATATTTCAAAAATCTATTCATAAAAGTATTTGAACACAGACTATTGTGAAAACACACCAACCAACAAATAACCACAATTTCAAATAAAATGCTATTTATTTTACTTTGAAAATATTCAACAATTTGCCAAACAATTTCATAGATAGATTTGTATTAAAATTCTTCGTGAAGTGCTTGGATGGAGGTGTCCTTCCATCTTCAACAAGTAATATTGTCTTTTGTAAACATTGTTTGTATTGCTGAACAAATTAAAAAATACCTAGCTACATGGTGGGGAAGGTAGGTCTAGAGAGATGGAGATTTTCTTTGGATGACAGATAGGTCAAGAACGCTATTTTTCTACTAAGCTAGTTGCACAAGATGTCCAAATCGTCTTTCGTTCATAACCCAGCCTTTCATTTCTTTAATTTTTGTCCCATATGATATGTTTTATTTAATCAGCTATCTTTACGACGTTTATTTTGGTTGAGATAAATATAAGATGCATTTAGTTCGCAACTTGAATCGATATAAATTTGAATAGAAATCAGAATGGTCATATTTTTCGATATATTTAGTTTGTGACTAAAATTGTAATTGGAATCGAAATAGAATTCGAATTCTAGGTTAGAGTTAGGATTGAATTATGAAGAATTAAGGTATTTTACCTTTTTTTAAAAACAAAAATGAAACTTTCTCGAGCCAAATTACTAATTTTTATTTTTATTTCAGAAAGCAACTTTCTCCAACTAAATATACCTATATATTAGTTATGAATCGAGATCGGGGTCAAGAGAACTACTTTAGTGGGAGGAAATCTATGGGCAAATATCTTTCCCTTGTTTCGACTACAAAGCGATGTCTTCGTACGAGCCTCAGCAACAAATAGCTAAAGGGAGACCTGCATACGATCAATGCAAAGTACAGTAGTACAGCAAGATGCCGAATAGCAACTCTTCGCCATACCTCCATTTAAAATCCCATGTTAGCCTCAAAAACTAACGCCATAAGCCCTCTTTTTTTTGTATGTTGCGTCTCTCACGGGTCGACTGCCATGATCAACGTGGAAGACGGCGAGAATCCCAACTACAAACCGGAGCATCCCGGCGCTCCGGCCAGCCTCCTCGCCAAGGTCCGGGCCAACCTATCCTTCCAGTCAAAATGGTCTGAACTGAACGGTGCCATGGGAGACCTGGGCACCTACATCCCCATCATCCTAGCCTTGTCTCTGGCCAACGGCCTCGACCTCGGCGCCACCCTCATCTTCACCGGCGTCTACAACATCCTCACCGGCGCCCTCTACGGCGTCCCCATGCCCGTCCAGCCCATGAAATCCATTGCCGCCGTCGCCATCTCTAGCGGCCCAGACTTCGCCGTGCCCGAGATCATGGCCGCCGGGATCTGCACCTCGGCCGTCGTCTTCTTCCTCGGCGCCACCAGGCTCATGCAGCTCGCCTACAAGCTCATCCCCCTCCCCGTCGTGCGGGGAATTCAGCTGTCGCAAGGGTTATCCTTCGCGACGACCGCCGTCAAATACATCCGCCACGATCAAGACCTCGCAAAAGGGAAATCTTTGGGCCAGCGGTCCTGGCTAGGCCTAGATGGGCTCCTTCTAGCCATAGCCGCCACCTTCTTTATTGTAGTCGTAAATGGTGCAGGCGAGGAAGTAGAAGATGACAACGAACTCGCTCTTGCTCTTGTCGGATCCGGCGAAGAACAGAGACGACGACGACGGAGGCGATGGAGAAAATTACTAGCCTGGGTACCGTCCGCCGTGATTGTCTTCTTGTTGGGCATCATACTGGCTATAATAAGAAAGCCGAGCGCCGTCGAGGAATTGAAACCAGGGCCGTCAGCGATGCATGTGGTGAAGATCTCCAAGCGTGCATGGAAAGAAGGATTCATTAAAGGCGCAGTGCCTCAGATTCCATTGACGGTGCTGAATTCGGTGGTAGCCGTGTGCAAGCTCTCGACCGACCTCTTTCCCGACAAGCCGGAGGCGACGGCGACATCCGTTTCGGTCACCGTCGGGCTGATGAATTTGATCGGTTGCTGGTTCGGGGCGATGCCGTGCTGCCACGGGGCCGGCGGGCTCGCAGGGCAGTACAAGTTCGGCGGGCGTGGCGGCGGATGCGTGGCGGCGCTCGGGGCGGCGAAGCTGGTCATCGGAGTGGTGCTCGGCGGTTCGATAGTGAAAGTGTTGGTGGAGTTTCCGGTGGGGTTGTTGGGGGTGCTGCTGCTGTTCGCCGGGGTCGAGCTGGCGATGGCGGCGAGGGACATGGCGTCCAAGAAGGACGCGTTTGTCATGCTGCTGTGCGCTGCGGTGTCGCTGGGCGCCTCCAGCGCCGCGCTCGGGTTCGCGTGCGGGATCGTCGTGCATCTGATTCTCGTGCTCAGAAGGTGGTTGATGAAATGATTAGGTTTTATAAAGTTAGTTGTTTATTTTGACATGCAAGCCCGTCATTAGTACTTTTTTTAAGCTTATCTGCATTCCTGCCTATGAGCATCTTTTAGAACACTTTTGTGTCAAGAATCTAATAGGAATAAAGATGAATAAAGATAAATCAAGAATCTGATACTCTACTATTACACCTGTTCATCTCCGCACTCTCTCTTCCTTTCTTCGTCCGCTATCACCCAGGAATGGACTCCATCACCAGAAAAAGAAGGCCGTGGTAACCACTTCCACAGCCTGCCTTAACGTTAGGGATTGAGCTGCATACATATTTGACAAAAGCTGAAATCGATTGGAGAAGCACAGTGCGAACTCAAATTACAGTCGACGGATCTACTTGTGAGTTTGTTGGTTTGCTTCACTGGGAAACATACTGCCGCTGGTCCAACGACAACAAAACCATGGGACTCGCATGAAGTCCCATGTCATGCTGCAAGCTGGATGGGCTGCAAATAGATTTTGTCTTGTATGGATATAATCTTGACTCAATGCAACTCTCGGTCAAACATGCTTAAATGCTATAGAGATAATGTTACTTGGATCTAATTTGGATTTAGTTTTAACTTGAAGCTAAGGATGTAGATATGCACTTAGGCATGCCACTTGACAAGTGAGCCCATGTTATGTTAGATCGAAGTCTTAGCCTACTGGCTTTTTAGGTTCGATTAGCTTCGTAAAACCTTAAAATAGTACTTGTAAGAAGTCTTAAATATAAATTATTGACAAAGGAGGATCTATACAAATAGCTAGGAGAAAATTGGAATGCTATAGTTCTATATGATATAGGTTCAATCAATTTTTCTACGTTTGATTGGATAGATGTTATCTCATTAATTCATACTATATATACATCGCTAAGCCAAAATTTATTTCATTTTGCTTTCTTTTCTTTTGTATTTTTGAGTGTGGATGTGCTAAGTTAAAAATAACATACCAATAAGATATTTTGTAGGGTAAGGCATCATCATTTTTTTTCCTTTTTTTAGGAAATATATTATTTTTGAAAAGATGCAATCATGGTTAATTCTTTAGTTCACAAATGCATATCGTAGTTCATTAAAGAAATTGCAAGAGGCGTAGCGACTTTTTTTTTCTTTTTTTTAACAATAAAGACAACAAGAATCAAGTATTTGATTGGTGGAGAAATGAGCGTTCCTCACAATATTATTCATTCCTTGACACGAAATAGCAAACATCTTAGCCTATGGGAGATAAATTATTAGAACCAAACGATTTCTGTCCAACTTCTTTGCTTAGCAAACATGTTAGAATTTGAATAGAATATGATCCTATGCGAGGAATCCAAAAAATTAATGAAAATAATTAACTTATAGAATTTTTAAAATTATAGGTTCTGATTGTCGATCCTATATGAGCTTTTAGAAAGCTTCATATCTAATGCTTTCATCCAATTTGTTAAAAAAAAAAGAAAACTTTCTATAACAAGCACTAAAAATAGAAACTTATCAATAGATCACAAAACTTGATAGATTGGAAAATTTTAGGAGGGGAAAGCAATTTCCTGCTCTTAGTATTACAAGCAATATGACCAAAATACCCCGATAGTTCTACACAACTCACAGACAGACTTTTCCTTCTTATTTTCTTCGAAACACATGCCTCTCCATTCCTCTCTCTTCAAGGGTTCTCTCTCCACCAAGAGTCCCCAAATTTTCCACCCTGCAAGCCTGCAATCCGAATCCCACCGCTCTGACCCTCGGAGATGGAGAATTCCGGCTTCCTCTTGTGCGAGAAGCTTGACGGCATGGCAAATTGGCTAGGGGCGAGTGTCTTCTCAGCCTTCCTTGCCTCTCTGAAGTGTTGCTTGTGCATCAATCTCAGCACCAACAACAACGAGGAGGCCAAGAACCGCCCTATCATGCTTACCAAGCCTATTACCCTCGACAATGGAAAAATTGATCAAGTTTAGAATATATATATATATATATATATATATATATAAGGATAAGGTTTGAAGCAGCTAGGATTCTAAGATTAGTTTCTTAGGCACTTGATATTCTTGAAGTGGTGGTTGGGGTGGTCCAAGAAACACCAGTAATCTCTCTCAAGATTTAATGCTACTGTTTCATGATATTCGTCGTCTTTTAGGTGAATGCACCTTCCATCAGGCTACTTATGTTTACAGAAAGGTCAACAGTGCAGCGAATTGGAAGGCATCCTATGCAGCTCACCATTCAGACGAGTCTATCTGAGTGGACCAGGCTTCTGTCCCATCTCTCCTGCAGTCTCTTTTACTTTCTGACTTTATGGGCAACAGCCATATCCGTTGTGTGTGAGTCGTCGATATACCAAAAAAAAAAAAAGCTGCTGCCTTTATACATTTACTTTAGAATAACTCAAGAAAACAATCTGGAACCTGAGGAACCTATATAAATTTATTCAAGAGGATCGAGCCTCCAACAAACCTTTACAGCAGCCTCATGTTATCCTTTAGTCTACTCGAAAGCATGAAAGACTGCGATACCATGTACAGCACGTCAACACCCTTGTTCCACAGGTCCATGATCGAGCTCAATGAGCTCAATAGACAGGCAGGTGGTCGAGATACAAGAACCATATAGTCACAAACCTCTTGCAACAAAATTCACGATAATGAAAAGCATTTGGATCAGACGGCACCTGTTGCTTCTGAGTCTCAAAATGTTAAAGTTGTAGAATAAGAAGCTAAGATGATTTTTTACAGACTTTTCAACAAAATAAGTATGTACAACGAGACATAATTTGATATTAAGTTGAAGCGAGATTTTAAAATGGAAGGTGAGAAAATTAGGAACATATAATCTAGATATTCTGAAATCTTGGTAAATATATAAGAGATTAGAGGTTAGTACTGATATAGGAGAAGCTCATACTAACTAGTACTTAATATGTTAATTAGATATTAACTAATAAAAAGGAAGGCAAAGAAAAATCTTTAACAACATCTGCTATAACATAAGGCAAATACCTCGAAATATATTGGCTTGTATCAATATATGGGTATATATGGGTTTGGGTTTGAAAAATAGTGTACTGGTGGATGCCAGCTGGCATTGAATTGTATCAACCTAAATCACTTTTGAGACAAAAGCTTTGAATGAGAAGTCATGGACTCTCCAAATATATTTTAATTAATAGCAATGAGAAAACATATCACGAGTCCACGAAAACTATTACACGTGTCGATTCAGAGAGTCCGCTGTTCTCCTCGTTTTTTGACCATTTCAGGTGATCCCGTGTCAAGATGCATGATCCAGCTAGCCATTGCGTGCGCACGCGAGGACTGGTTGCTGAAGTATTGCAACACCGGAGACCAACACGTTATAACCGTCGGATCTGAATCGTATGGGTGGAATTCTTAAGTGCATTAGCTATCGCGACCCTGCAAATTTTATCAGAGTTTTCATCTTTCTTCTTTTCAAAAAAAAACCCTCCCATCGTCTACGTACGCAAGAAGCTCGCTACTGTGGGGTTTTTTTTTTTCCTGAAAATGCCAAGTAACTCAGAAAAGTCGCCCAAAATTTCGCTCAGCTGGTGTGGCGTATTGTCCTTGGTTCCTTTCGCACTGGCATCGCCAAGCGTGTCATCAATGAAGCAAAATGATTGGTGCAAGGCGACTGGGTGACTTTTTCGAGTGATGTTTCAGAGTTACGGTAGCATTGCTCTTTCCTCTTTTTACATCTTGAGGACGGTTAAGCAATTAAAGTATCATTTAGGGTTTGCTACCAAAATAAGTATCGTTTAGGGATTTTAGAATAATTCTCTCCATACCGACCTTCCAGTAAACGAGAACGCATCTCCCTCTCTCTCTCTATCTCTGATGGCTCCCAAGAAGAAGAAGAAGGGCCGCGGCCGACGGTCCAAGACTCCGGCCCAGACCTCGGCGTCCGATCCCAAACCCACCGCGACCTCCCCCTCTACATCTGCTCCCCCCGGCGGCGCCACCACCACCCAGCTTATCCCGTCGGCACCGCCCCAACCCACCTCCCTTCTTCCATCCTCCGCCTCACAGATCACCACCACCCAGCCTCTCCCCTCGGCCCCGGCCCTACCCATCCAAGAAACCCATCAAGAACGCACTTCTTGCACCTCGGACGGCGCCACCACCACCGACCTCGCCGGCTCATCGACCGCACCCTCTGCGTCGGCGGCGAGCACGAGAACTCCGACACTCTTGCCCATCACGAAAGACTTCATGAGTCTTTTCGGTCCGGCGGTCGATGGCGCAATGGCGGCTATGCAGAGTGTGAAGAAAGATGACCCGACGGACTTGGAGGAGATGGTCGTTGCTTTGTGTGGCTTGCATCTCCGCCAGATGGACTCGGTGCTCTGGTCTTTGCAGGAGTTGGCGGCTATAAGGAACGGCGAGGTGGAGCTGAAGATGGCATCGGAGGCTTTGGCTAACATGGAGGTGCTAAAGAGAGCGGTCGGGGTGGCGGAGAAGCTGTTGGCGGAGAAGCTGTTGGCTGAGAATCAGTTGGTGGAGAGAATTAAGAATCTGGAGGCAAGCGGTGGTTCTTGTGGTGGTTCCAAGGGGGAAGGTGGCGGCCCGGACAGCGGCAGCGGTGAGGGTGATGGCGAAGGTGGTGGAGTTAGTGTTTGAATGCTTGGTCTGCGAATCTTACAAAGTAATTCAGAAGGTAATTACATTGTTCTTTCTTGAATGACTTGGAGGAGTTTGTCTGTTCCATTGTAAGGGGTTTCACTCTTTGGTCATATGGCTGAGAAATGACACATTGATCATGTTCTTGGTCCTGGGATATTAGCTCTACAGGGAAGATTCCGTTCTTCATATTTTGTTTAAATCTTTCTCGCGATTTATTTGTTCTTGTCCAAGAAGATGTATGTGATGAAGTGTCAAAGAGAAGTCATTTTGGTCGTTGAATGCATGACTCTCTCTCTCTCTCTCTCTCTCTCTCTCTCTCTCTCTCTCTCTCTCTCTACTTCTTTGTGAAATTCCATTCTGTTTCGAGGTTATTCGCTGTTATTTCTTTATTTGGAGTCTTCCGTTCCACCATAAGGTTTTAATTCATTCTTTGGTCACACGACTGAAATTAAACTGAGGCATCGTTCTTGTTCTTGATCTTGGGTTAATATATACTTGAGGTGGAAACATTCCAATCTTGCCAATTTGTTTAGATTTTTCTCGTTTCGTAGGTTTCTTGGAGAATGCATCATAAGTGGTGGGAAAAGGCGAATTCATTTAATTCGATGCGGCGCGGCATTTTCTCGTTTTACAGCTTGATTTTGTTTGGTAAAGTCCTTTGTGCGACTGTGCGCATAAAGCTTTTCGTGCGGATTATTTTTTCCGACATAGAAATGCTATGCGGACCGGTGTAGCGTGCAGATTTTTTTTTTCTCATGTGGATTTTTATCTGCATAACAATTTTATGCAAGTGTGCGCGCATATTTTATATAGAAGGCAGGAGCTTTCCACCCCAGGGCGAGGAAGCTTAGGACTTGGATAAGGAGACTCCACCTTCATCGGTCTCTCTCTTTCCCATCATCTGATCAAGATCAGGCGGTGAAAATTTGTTTATAACCAATTATGGTGGACCATCAAATCAAGTTGGCAGTCGTTGATTCAGATTAGATGGTTCGAATCAGAGATAGCTCGTTTTCAGATCATGCTTGACCCAATCCTTGGGTCCCACAGGCTATACATAACCGATTTACCATCCCATCAGCATGCGTGGCCTCAGTTGTTTAGATTTTAAAGTCCGTTTGAATATAAAAATTTTAATAGGTGGATATTTGTAACTTTTGAAGTTGTTTTAGTTAGCATTAATATTTAGTTAATTAATTTCATGCATCCGTTAGTTATTACCACTACAACATCCTTCAACGCGCTCTGCTCTCTCCAATCCGACAATGGTAAATTGGGCTTTCTCTTGTTCTCATAAACCCTATCTCATCCGATGCTTTTGATCGTAGGATTATTAGCAAAAACATTGTTACATAATTCCGATCAAAGGGAACCTCAGTCTTCCCTATAAGTAGTAGTTGGGTTGTTCTCCCTATATAGATAGAGAGCAGTGACATGCCATTTAAGACATTACTGATGGAGCAACGACGGATGACTCTTGCATGGTGGAGAATGGCAACTGGACAGTAGCTCAGGATGCTGTTGATAACATCAAAAGTGTTGTGGCTAAAATCTAACCTCCTAATCATGGACCGACATGTAATATAATTGAGGACCAATTTTAAATTGGATTCGAATTCCTAAGCTGATCCAGATTAAAAAAATCTAAAAAAAGAGGCTCAAGGTATTAGATATGCATCTCAGATTATATACTGCTCTTTTCTTTCCTTTTTTTTTTTTTTTCTGTTGTTACTTAAAGCTCTAACTTAAACATTGGAGGCCTCCGGGTCGGCGACCTTCTTTGCTCTTCTTGCCTTATGTGTAGATTGACCAGCATTCTCTAGACCTTCACTAATCTGAGTTGGTGGCAACAAATCATGATCAAGCAGTTGGGGACTTGTCAGAAGGTGGAAAACCAATGGTGATAATCAGAAGCTCAACGAACGGTGTTGCCTCGTCATAGGGCAGTCTCAATGCTGTTGATGTTTGCCGGCTATGGTGCAGTGGCATAGCAACGGTTCTGATGGTGGCGAGAGGAATGGCAGCACCACCGACGGCAGCACGCTAACTAATGATGGTCGCAAGGGGCAGGGTGACACTTTGCATTGGCGGCCGCCAATGCAGCAGGCTTAGGATCTAGAGAATCTAACTTGATACAAAAATTTGATGAATTAAAATGAGGGATTAACACATGACATTTCAATCTACCCGGAAAAAAAAAAAAAAAAAGTGGCATCGCTCCACACTGAGTTCAACCATGTAACGTTTCCAATCATTATGCAATAACTGCAAAAAGCAATAGAACTTTCAAAGTTTTGTACCTAAAAAGAAACTTGCAAAGTTCAATTTGAAAATAAAACGAGGTTGTCTGTAACGGTTCCATATTTGTTCTGCTATAAGCGTAAATCCATACATACTTGGAACGAAGGCAGTCTCAAGATCATGTGATTGGCTTGATTCAGTGTTTGGCTGCAAACCATACTTCATGATCCTCTCATACCATGCACGCCCTGTATTATTAATATATTTAAGTTACTGAACAAAACTACTAGAAAATCAGATGATTTACAATCTTCATGGTGTGAGGTCCAAGAGACACAGGCCCCGACAGCAGTACTGAAGAAAAAAAACTTGCCAGGGTTCATCCATGAAGTGAATGTAAACTATTTCTCAAGAAAAGAAATGAACCGTTTTCAACTAGAAGGAAAAATACTCACCTCCTTCGGTCCGAAAAGAAATCGCAGCCCTCTCGGGCAAAGCAACCCCAGGCAATTCTCCTTTCCTTTTAATAATAATAGTATGATGATATTTAAATTATTAATTAGAAATCATATACTTCAAGTGATACATTTGAGATTCTAATCTGAACATTAGATCATCCTTTATGCAATTAGAACAGTTGAATGAACAAAAGAGCTACTAAAACATACCAAATGGCCATTTACTGCTCAAGGAAGCACCATAAAAATGATTCAACATCGCCTAGCAATTCAAGAAGCCATCCCTGCCAACCTTCACATGATGTCCTTATCGAACATGTTTGATCATCTTTTGTACTTATAATTTATATTACTTTAAAATGAGGCTTTTATAGGATGAGAAAGTAAAAGGGTAATCTAAGCAATGAGATTCTCTGATATAAATGTATAAGATGCTAAGAAACAAACAATAGTTCCAAGCCAAGAATCAAAGAAACTGTAGGAGAGCAAAGAAGAATAAGTATAATTCAACTTACAGAATTGGCAAGGCACTAGGGGTTAAAAAGTGCATTTGAGTTAATGTAATCAGTCAACAAATGGACACAAGTATAATTTAGAAAAGAAAGTGCCTTGTTAAAGTAGGAGGTTCAATCCCTCACAAGTTGCAAGCTACATATAGCTCATACTTTTCCATCATTAGGCTCCACATGTCTTCCCTCAATTATAAACATAAAAAGAACATCCGGCAATCTTTAAAGAGGAAGATGGTGGTGCCAATCCTCTAACCCTGGACGAAGTTATAACAGAACCTTTAAAAAATATAGGCAAGACTTGGGAAATAAGTCTTCGTTAAAGAGAACATGGATTAGCTCATAAGACAGTTGTTGATTTTGATCTGATTTTGATCAATACGTAATCAATGTGGATCAAGAATCAGCTTTTCGGATTTAAGGGTGCAAGAAAGACATCATGGCATGCAGAATCACTTGAACAAGAAAAACTAAGGGAATTTATTCGCAAGCTTGAACCATTATTTGGTATTCAATATGAACCCAGAGAAGAATTTCTGACTATGGATCATGCTTGGGCTTGGAGGAACCATGGAATAAAGCTTAAAGATGACTATGCCATATAATATGTAATATGTTTTACTGCGAATTGGACCTTACAGACTGCAGGAATTCTAAGATTAGCCCTGCCAGCCATATCTTTAGTTCTTTATCTTTTTTTCTTTTTCTGTTGCCAAAGTCTTAGTTCTTCATCTTTCTTTCTCCTGTTAAGTGATTTGATTAATCGGCTATATCTTTTCAAACTAAACAGAATAAAAATCATAGAGGATGCCTACAAAGAGCAGATTACTTTTCTCTCATGTCCTTTTGTATCCTAACAACAAGCAATCAACCTATCCTAACTGTGACGAGAACATGATCCTCTCAAAAATCCACCACACAAGTTACACCTTACAACATCTTTTCTTTTTTAAGTCTCAGATACACTAGCTGCTGCAAATAAAAAACTAACCATGACTTGACTGCTTGTATTTAATGACAGTTTCAGATCAAATGAGATATATAATCATTTCGCACACATAATATAGACTTATAGTTTCCTCCAAGCATACATTCTATGCTTCAGTCGGAAGCTCTTTTTGACACCGAAAAGTACATCATTGCTTTCCTCGTTTACAAAAGTAACATTCACCTAGTCAAGGTAACCCAACAACCCACCCATTGATCATGATCATTTGCATTGAATTGAACTGAAAATGCCCTTCACATATATATCATTGGTCTTGTTTGGTGATTCTTAGACTGCCCCAACCACCACTTCAAGAATATCAGGTACCTAAGAAACTAAGCTCAAAAACCTGCATGCTCCAAACTGTATGTCCAATGCATATTCTAAACTTGTTCTTCATAAGGATCAATGCACTATCTAATAACCCTAACATCTCCTTGTACTTTAATACCTGAAACGTGGACATAATAAATTCGAATTTTTTCCTCGATTATTATTCAGTGAAGCATTTTGGTGACTCCTAATTAATCAGCCAACTGCTGACTACCCTGTTCCGCACCAATCCTCAAATGACCCCAAACCAGCAAAGATAAACAGTGATATGATACTTAGACCTACATTTTCACATCTTCAAACAGCCTCCGAAAAAATAATAATGATGAATAGCAGACTATTGCTGAAAAAGCATAAACTTATCTATGGAGAACAAGGTTCGACAGACCCCACATATTATCTCAATTATCGAGCTTCTCTAATCATTAATTTCATTCCACATAGTATTTATCATCATCAATATGTGTTCCGCCAGGGGAAAATAAATAAAGAAGTCGAGCTAAAATCAAGCTGACAAAAGTTCTCAAATCTATTTAACTACAAAAATTTTCAGCAAAAGAAACTTGAACAAGACACTGAATTCCACAAATATAAGCAATTTTTTCATCCGAACACGTATCTACTTCTAAATAACGACATCACTTCGGCCGATACCGGATATATTTGAACAGAATAAAAAAGGAAGCATGAATAATTATGTACAAGTTTTTGTACTACTCTACCATTCTGAAAAGTATACAAAAATTCAACAAAATAACAACTTTGCACACCCAAAGAAATTTTAAAGAAGCCACAAGATTATTCAGAACAAGAAAGAAAACAAATTTTCATCTAAACATAGATCTATCCTTATATAACCACATCGAAGACTCTGCAAACAACTAAACCTGACATAGACAAGGAGCATCAATAACATCGTTTACATCGATTACGATCCTGGAAAGATAACACCAGCGAGAGAGGCGGTTTCAGACCCAGGGAGCTTGTCGGAATTAGGGTTTTAGGGACCGGGCTTGGGGGCCTCGTCAGGGGCATCATGGGAGATGGGCTTGGTGAGCATGAGAGGGCGACCCTTGGCCTCCTCCGGCTGGGCGTCGTCCTCGTTGTCGGTGGTGCTGAGATTGATGCACGAGCAGCGCTCCAGGGAGGCGAAGAAGGCCGAGGAGACGCTCGCCCCGAGCCAATTCGCCAAGCGGTCGAGCTTCTCGCACGAGAGGAAGCCGGAATTCTCCATCTCCGGAGATCGGGGCGGCGGAATTCGGACCAGAAGGAGGGGAAATTTTGGGATTCTTGCCGCAGAGAGAAGAATTCTAGGAGAGAGACACCAGGGTGGGCTCAGGGGCGGGGGTTCTTAAGGAGGAGTGGGGTCCGGGGGAGGGGATCGTAAAGAAAAGTAAAGAGAGAAGTAGGTGGGTCGGTGACCGGAAGTATATCGGTCATTTTATTTTAGATAAAGATGATCCTCCGTGTGATTTTTATCCTAAATTAACTGTGTATAAATTTTTAATTTTAAGGGGTGCATGCATTTATTTCTCTTTCCCATTATGAAGTAAGTGAAATTTAATACAAGTAATTATGATAATGAGAATAGGAAAATACATGAACAAAGAATGGCGATATGGATGAGAGGTGGTAATTGTTTCCCTCCTTCTAAAATATACTTATCTGCTATATGAGGCAAGACTGTTCGTTGATCATCACCTATTGGTTTTCCACCTTCTGATGAGTCGTCAACTACTTGATAATGACCATTTGCACGATGATGCATTTTTGTTTGTTGCTACTAAAACTCAGATGGGTAAAGGTCTAGAGAACGCTGATCAATCTACACATAAGAAAAGAAAAGTAAAGAAGGTTGCTAGAGCTGATCCGACCGAGAAGCCTTTAATGCTCAAGTTAGATAGAGCTCTAGAACAAACAAAAAAGAGGAATGAAAAGAGTAGTATAGAATAATCTGAGATGTACATTGAATACCTTGAGCCTCTTTTCTACTTTTTTTTTTTTTTATGTGGATCAGCTTAGGAATTTGAGTCCAATTAAAATTGGTCATCAATTATATTACGTGTCAGTCGGTGATTAGGAGGTTGGATTTTGGTCACAAAACTACTGATGTTATTAGTAGCATCCTGAGCTATTGTCCAGTTGCCATTCCCCACCATACATGCATCATCCAATAGTGCTCCATCAGCAATGTTGCGAATGGTATGCCATTGCGCTCTTTATCTAGAAAGGGAGAACAGTCTAACTGCTACTTATAGAAAAGATTGAGGTTTTCCTTTGATCGAATCAATGTAACAATGTTTTCTACTAACTGTTTTATTAAGAGTAATCCTACGATCAAGATGCATCGGATGAGATGAGTTTATGAGAGAGGGAGAGCCTAATTCGCCATTATCGAATTAGAGAGAGTAGAGCGCGTGGAAGGATGTTGTAGTGGTAATAACTACTAGATGTATAAAATTAAATAAATTTAGTATTTGTACACCTGATGGCAGCTAACTAAGGCCCTTTTTGGGGGAGCTTTTGGAGGGCCAGAAAGTGCTTTCTGGCCCTCCAAAAGTACTTTAGATGAAAAACTGTGTTTGGTAAATTTTTCAAAAAGCTGTTTTAGCTTTTGCGGGAAGCTGAAAACAGCTTTTGGGAGGAAGCTCCAATTTGGAGCTTTTGGGAGGAAGCTGTTTCAGCTTTTTCGGAAAGCTGTATTTTTGACAAAAATGCCCATATTAAAATAACATAATTACATAGTTTGTCCCTTTATAAACCTAAAAATCTGCTGGAGCCAAGAACCCTAGCCGTCAGACTCCCTTCCGTAAGAAAAAGGCATTTTTCTTTTCAATTTTTGTATGCATCTCTTGAACCACATTTTAGAAGAAAATTTTTTTTAATCCTTTTATATACCTTCCAAAATCAATCTATTGTTTTTTTTTATTATCAACCTCGCGGCCCACGCTGAGGTCCTCCTCGAGCGTGGACCACGAAGAAGAGCCCCTGGACCGCGGAAAATTATTTTATGGAAAATTATGAAAAATTATTATGGAAAATTATTTTATACTAATAATTATAATATTTTATACCTTTATTTTTGTATTATACTATAAATATAATATCATATTATATTATATCATAATACATTAATATGTTATGTTAAATAATTTAATATTATGTTATATTATGAAAAATTAATTTATACTAATAATTATAATATTTTATACCTTTATTATTGTATTATACTATAAATATTATATTATACTACATTACATTATAATACATTAATATGTTATTTTAAATAATTTAATATTATGTTATATTATGGAAAATTAATTTATAATAATAATTTTAATATTTTATACCTTTATTATTGTATTATACTATAAATATTGTATTATATTACATTACATTATAATACATTAATATGTTATTTTAAATAATTTAATATTATGTTATATTATGAGAAATTAATTTATACTAATAATTATAATATTTTATACTTTTATTATTGTATTATACTATAAATATAATATATATTACATTATATTATAATACATTAATATGTTATGTTAAATAATTTAATATTATGTTATATTACCAAATATTAATTTACTCTAATAATTATATTACTATTATGCTATATTAACATAATATTATTTTATATTACAATAATATTATACTATATCGTATATTTATGTATTAATTTATGTTATGTTTTATTATGTTCTGTTGTATAATACTATGCAATATCCTTTATGGTAATTTTGTCATACAAAAGTACTTTCTCAGTTTGTTTACCAAACACAAAACAAAGTACCACAGCACTTTACGAATGTAGTTACCAAACAGCAAACAGCTTTTTATAATAGCTCTACTTCAGACATCTCTACTTCCAACAGCTCTACTGCCAACAGCTCCCCCAAATAGGACCTAAAACAACTTATATCCACCTATTAAAAATTTTATATTGCAGCGAATTTTAAAATTTAAACGGTTGAGGCCACACATGATGATGGGACGGTAAATCGGTTATGTACAACCGGTGGGACCCAAGGATCGGGTCAAGAATGACTTGGATACAAGCTATCTCTGATTCGAGCCATTTAATTTGAACCAACGACTACCAACTTGCTTTGATGGTGAACTATAATTGGTTATAAACAAATTTCCCCCATCTGATCTTGATCAGATGTCGGGAAAGAGAGAGACCCATGAAGGCGTGGTCTCCTCATCCGAGTCCTATACTTCCTCGCCCTAGGGAGGTAAGCTCCTGGGTTCTATATAAAATAGGAGCGCACACTTGCATAAAATTGTTATATAGATGAAAATCCACAGGAGAAAAAAATATGTGCACACTTCTTAAAAAAAAAATCACCGGTCCGCATAGCATTCTTATGTGGGGGAAAAAAAATCCGCATAAAACGATTTATGCGCACCGTCGCACAAAGGACTTTACCAAAATCAAGCTGTAAAACGAGGAAATGCCGCGCGGCATCGAATTAAACGAATTCACCTTTTCCCACCCCTAAGAAAACTACGAAACGAGAAAAATCTAAACAAATTGCCATGATTAGAATGTTTCCACCTCAAGTATAGATTAACCCAAGATCAAGAACAAGAACGATGCCTCAGTTTAATTTCATTCGTGTGACCAAAGAATGAATTAAAACCCTCATGGTTGGACAGAAGACTCCAAATAAGAGAACAGCGAATAACCTCGAAACAGTATGAGATTTCACAGAGAAGTAGAGAGAGAGAGAGAGAGAGAGAGAGCGCCATGCATTCAACGACCAAAATGACTTCTCTTTGACACTTCATCACATACATCTTCTTGGACAAGAACAAATATATCGCAAGAAAGAATTATACAAAATATGAAGAACGGAATCTTTCCTGTAGAGCTAATATCCCAGGATCAAGAACAAGATCAATGCGTCATTTCTCAGCCATATATATGACCAAAGAGTGAAACCCCTTACAATGGAGCAGACAAACTCCTCCAAATCATTCAAGAAAGAACAATGTAATTACCTTCTGAATTACTTTGTAAACTTCGCAGACCAAGCATTCAAACACTAACTCCACCATGCACCTTCGTCATCACCCTCACCGCTGCCGCTGTCCGGGCCGCCACCTTCCCCCTTGGAACCACCGCTTCCATCCAGATTCTTAATTCTCTCCGCCAGCTTCTCCACCACCCCGACTGCTCTCTTTAGCACCTTCCGGTTAGCCAAAGCCTGCGACCCCGTCTTCAGCTCCCCCTTGCCCTTCATTTTATTCGCCAACCCCAGCAAAGACCCGAGCGCCGAATTCAAATCGTCGAGATGCAAGTCTTCCGCGAACTCCTTCTTAGCACTTTGCACAAACGCCATTGTGCGAGCGGCCGCCGGATCGAAGAGACTCATGAAGTCATCCTTGATGGGCAAGAGTGTCGGAGTTCTCTTGCTCGCCGCCGACGCAGTGGGTGCAGTCGATGGGCCGGCGAGGTCGGTGGTGGTGGCGCCGTCCGAGGTGCAAGAAATGCGTTCTTGATGGATTTCTTGGATGGATAGGGGCGAGGCCGAGGAGAGAGACTGGGTGGTGGTGATCTGTGAGGCGGAGGATGGAACACGGGAGGTGGTGGTGGCGCCGCTGGTGGGAGAGGAGGTAGAGGGAGAGGTCGCGGTGGGTTTGGGATCGGACGCCGAGGTCTGGGCCGGAGTCTTGGAGCGTCGGCCGCGGCCCTTCTTCTTCTTCTTGGGAGTCATCAGAGAGAGAGAGAGAGAGAGAGAGAGAGAGAGAGAGAGAGAGGGAGATGCGTTCTCGTCTGCTGGAAGGCCGATATGGAGAGAATTATTCTAAAATCCCTAAACGATACTTATTTTGGTAGAAAACCCTAAATGATACTTTGATTGCTTAACCGTCCTCGAGATTTATAAAGAGCAAAGAGCAATGCTACGCTAACTCTGAAATATCACTCGCAAAACTCACCCAGTCGCCTTGGACCAATCATTTTGCTTCATTGATGACACGCTTAGCGATGCCAGTGCGAAGGGAACAAAGGACAATACGCCACACCAGCTGAGCGAAATTTTGGGTGACCTTTCTGAGTTACTTGGCATTTTTCAGAAAAAAAAAATACCCACAGAACCGAGCTTCCTGCGTACGTGAGACGATGAGAGGGGTTTGTTTGAAAAGAAGAAAAGATGAGAACTTCGATAAAAATGGCAGGGTCGTGATTGCTAATCCAGTTAAGAATTCCACCCATACGATTCAAATCCGACGATTATAGCATGTTGATCTCACATAAAGATACAAAGCTTTTTGCAGTTGCACATTGAAGCTATAGAGATCCTTCAGACCTCTTCTAAAATCGTTTAGTTTGTTGTTGTCCAATGGTTTAATAGGTTTAAACCACGGTCTTTTTGTAAAAGACTTTCGATTGCTCTTGTGCTTTTTTTTTTCTTTCTTGCAAATTCTTTCTAAATAGTTTTTGTTGGCTCTTTTTTCTAACAAAGGCTGGGCGGCTCTATCTCCCTCTTCATCTAAAAGAACAATGATGGGTAAATACACAATGGACAGAAATACAGTCCACATCCTCCACAGATTGTGAACAGATCACAATACATATAATGATCTTGAATGATTTCCCACCTGTATAAGGAGTTTGCAAGGAATTTTCCCCAACATCTACTTCCAACAGAGTTTTTATGTGGAACCTCAAGTTTCCAGATCCAATAGTATAAGAGGGAAGAGGGTGATGGGAATTATTGTAAATAAGAAATATGCCAATCTAATTGTGCATGCGTGTGTGTGTGTGTGTGTGTGTGTGTGTGTGTGTGTGTGTGTGTGTGAGAGAGAGAGAGAGAGAGAGAGAGAGAGTTGTATTATAAGAAAGCATATCGAAAAACCAAAAGAAAAAAATTAGGTATGGACGGTATCGAGTCTCATGAAAAGAGGGATGCTTAATTACAAAATCCCATTGGATATTTGAATGAATGACAATAGGTGGGATGACGACATTGCTTATTATGATGTCAACTGAACAGAACGACAGGCTATTTACAATTCTAGATGCATCTAGAGTTGGACATAAGAAAATGTTAAAAAATTAGGAGAGATGGAAGTACTCAAAGAATAGAGATAAACATATTTTATTTTTAGTACTTAATGACAAATTTTGAAATCTTTTACAAGCGTATCATGATTTTATTACTTTCATATTGCATAAAAAAATCACAATACGAGGCTCGTGATCGAGGTAAAAAATATGAAAAAATAAATTAAAAAATGTTTCTCATGCATGGGGCATGCAGATTACTATATTTGTCTAGAGAGCAAATAAGTTTCTACAGGATTCTACATCGACGTACATTACTCTCATTCCCTCATACAATTTTTTTTTTTTTTTTGCTGAAAGACCCTCTGCTCACTTCTCCTATCTTTTTGATTGTTTTTTCCACTTTTCCGGCCACTGGTGCCACCGCCATTTGATGCTGGACCCTTAGAGGGACTCCTCGACGTCTCTACAACTCTTCATGGTGGAGTCATGGCTGCTAGTGATAGCCAAAGGCCAAAAAACAAAGAAACCCCTATTTTTTCATGTTTTCCGGCCTTTTTTTCTCTTATTTTTCTTGCTGCCCGAACGTCCATGGCCACCAACCATTCCCTACTCAATCACTGTCGGCCTGTTGACATTGCCGGACCACCACCATCCCTCCCCGTGCCTTCCCTTCCTCTGTTCTAAAACGGGGAAACGAGCATATGCTCCCCCCATTCCCCCCTCAAAAAAACAAAGAAAAGAAAGAAACAAGAAAAAAAAAACCCTTTCCCCTATTTTGTCCTCTTCTTTCGATTTCTCGCTGCCCAGTCACCGCCATTGGCTGTCCATCACCTCCGGCCGTCGACCATGCTTTATGGCACAATCCCCGATGATCCCAACCTCCCCTTTCTCTTCTAAAAGAGAAGGAGACTCTCTTTCTTGTTTTTCTCTCTTCTCCATTTTTCTCTCTCTAGAAAGGTTCATGGATCTCAGTATAAAGTCCCAACTCTCTATCCCTTGGACCTAAGTTGACCCTTGCAAAGATATCCTAAACCGCCCTACTGCCCGGGCAATATGTTGGACTAATCACCGCGATCCTGTTGAGTATCTCTGAAACCCATTATTGATGATCCCAGTCAAGCAATTTTAGTTTTGATCGAGTCCTTACTTCATAATTCATTGATCGAATTATTTCAATCTCACCCAGCTGGAGCCGCCGCACACTTGACTAATCATCCTCTTTTTCTTGTTATTTTTATATTAAAATTACCGAATAAGAATTAATTGCATATTTAATGTTTTAAATAGGTTTAGCCAATTTGCCTACTATTGAAGGCTCAAAGCGGAGGAGGTAAGCTGACCTTACATTACTTATTAATTTACAAACTATGATATATTTTTCATTGATATGGTTTATTATTGATGGTATCATATTTTCTTAAAATAAAGGATCAGCATAGATATTATAAAATTATATTTTGTTATGAAAAGTAGTTCCATTAATATTTTTAATAAAAATAGTATGTTTATGAAGCACGAATTTTATAATGTGATTTAGTGTTTTTCCATCACTTATGTATATATTTTAAGAAAAAATGTCAATAGTTTAAAGGCTCTCAAATAGCTATTACGATCCATAAAATTAGGAAAGACTGACATGCATAACTAGTTCCATACAAATACCATCAGATTTGATATTGATCATTGTGAATGCTACGGGAAGGATAGGACAAGATTGAAAAGTGAGATCCAGCAGAAGCCGAATCGAATACCCTCCCTATCTATATAGGGAGAATAACCCACCCGCAACATATAAGGAAGATAGATGTTCCTTTTTGATCGGATTCATGTAACACTATTTTTTTGCTAATTATTTTATTAGGAGTAATCCTACGATCAAGATGCTTTGGATGAGTTAGGGTTTATGGGAGAGAGAGAGCGCCCAATTCGCCATTGTCAAATTGGAGAGAGCAGTGCATATGTAAGGATGTTGTAGTGGTAATAACTAATAGATGTATGAAATTAAATAAATTTAGTATTTGTACATCAGGTGGTGGCGGTAAATATTAATGCTAACTAAAACAACTTCAGAAGTTATAAATATCCACCTGTTAAAATTTTTATATTCATATAGTTTTTAAAATTTAAACGGTTGTGGCCACGGATGCTGATGGGACAGTAAACCGGTAATGTACAGTCTGTGGGACCCAAGGATCGGGTCAAGCACGACTTGGATACGAGCTATCTCTGTTTCGAACCATTTAATCTGAACCAACGACTATCAACTTGCTTGGATGGTCAACCTTAATCGGTTATAAACAAATTTCCATCACCTGATTTTGATCAGATGGCGGGTAAGAGAGAGACCAATGAAGGCCTGGTCTCCTCATCAGAGTCCTATGCTTCCTCGCCCTCGGGTGGAAAGCTCCTGCGTTTTATATAAAATATGAGCGCACACTTGCATAAAATTGTCATACAGATGAAAATCCACGTCAGAGAAAAAAAAAAGTGCACGCTTTTATTATTTTTTTTAAAAGGACACCGGTCCGCATAGCATTTTTATGTGGAAAAAATCTGCGTAAAAGATTTATGCGCACAGTCACACAAAGGACTTTACAAAAATCAAGCTGTAAAACGAGAAAATGCCGCGCAGCATCGAATTAAACGAATTTGCCTTTTCCCACCACTTTTTATGATGCATTCTCCAAGAAAACTACGAAGCGAGAAAAATCTAAACAAATTGCGAAGCTTGGAATGCTTCCACCTCAAGTATTAACCCAAGATCAAGATCACAAGAACGATGCCTCAGTTTAATTGCAATCGTGTGACCAAAGAATGAATTAAAACCTTCATGGTGGGACAGAAGACTCCAAATAAGGAAAGAACAGCGAATAACCTCGAAACAGTATGAGATTTCACAGAGAAGTAGAGAGAGAGAGAGAGCCAGGCATTCAACGACCAAAATGACTTCTCTTTGACACTTCATCACATACATCTTCTTTCCTGTAGAGCTAATATCCCAGGATCAACAACAAGATCAATGCGTCATTTCTCAGCCATATATATGACCAAAGAGTGAAACACCTTACAATGGAACAGACAAAGTACTCCTCCAAATCATTCAAGAAAGAACAATGTAATTACCTTCTGAATTACTTTGTAAACTTCGCAGACCAAGCATTCAAACACTAACTCCACCACCTTCGCCATCACCCTCACCGCTGCCGCTGTCCGGGCCGCCACCTTCCCCCTCGGAACCACCACAAGAACCACCGCTTCCATCCAGATTCTTAATTCTCACCGCCAACAGCTTCTCCGCCACCACAACCGCTCTCTTTAGCACCTCCATGTTATCCAAAGCCCCCGACGCCATCTTCAGCTCCCCCTCGCCCTTCATTTTATTCGCCAACCCCAGAAAAGACTCGAGAACCGACTCCAAATCGTCGAGATGCAAGTCTTCCGGGTCCTCCTTCTTCGCACTTTGCACAGCCGCCATTGCGCGATCGGCCGCCGGAGCGAGGAAACTCATGAAGTCATCCTTGACAGGCAAGAGTGTCGGATTTCTCGTGTTCGCCGCCGACGCAGTGGGTGCAGTCGATGGGCCGACGAGGTCGGTGATGGGTTTCTTGGATGGGCAGGGGCGGGGCCGAGGGGAGAGGCTGGGTGGCGGCGATGAGGCGGAGGATGGAACAAGGGACGTGGTGGTGGCGCTGCCGGGGGGAGTGGAGGTAGAGGGAGAGGTCGCGGTGGGTTTGGGATCGGACGCCGAGGTCTGGGCCGGAGTCTTGGAGCGTCGGCGGCGGCCCTTGTTCTTCTTCTTGGGAGCCATGAGAGAGAGACAGAGAGAGAGAGAGAGAGAGGGAGCGAGATGCGTTCTCGTTTGCTGGAAGGTCGATTTGGAGAGAATTATTCCAAAATCCCTAAACAACACTTATTTTGGTAGAAAACCCTAAATTATACTTTGATTGCCTAACCGTCCTCAAGATTTATAAAGAGGAAAGAGCAATGCTACGGTAACTCTGAAATATCACTCGAAAAACCCACCCAGTCGCCTTGGACCAATCATTTTTCTTCATTGATGACACGCTAGGCGATGCCAGTGCGTAGGGAACGATGGACAATTCGCCACACCAGCTGAGCGAAATTTTGGGCGACTTTTCTGAGTTACTTGGCATTTTTCAGAAAAAAAAATACCCACAGAACCGAGCTTCTTGCGTACGTAGACGATAGGAGGGTTTTTTTTTTGAAAAGAAGAGAGGATGAAAACTCTGATAAAATTTGCAGGGTCGCGATAGCTAATCCACTTAAGAATTCCACCCATACGATTCAGATCCGACGGTCATAGCGTGTTGGTCTCAGGTGTTGCGATACTTCGGCAACAAGTCCTCGCGTGCGCATGCAATGACCAGCTGGATCACGCATCTTGACACGGGATCACCTGCAATGGTCAAAAAACCAAGGAGAACAGCGGACTCTCTGAATCAACACGTGTAATAGTTTTGGCGAACTCGTGATATGTTTTCTTATTGCTATTAATTTAAATATATTTGGAGAGTCCATGACTTCTCATTCAAAGCTTATGCCTCAAAAGTGATTTAGGTTGATACAATTATCTTTCACCAATGGCGGGCATCTACGGGTACACCATTTTTCAAACTCAAGCCCATATGTATCCATATATTGATACAAACGAATATATTTCGAGGTATATGTCTGATATAATACCAGATGTTGTTAAAGATTTTTCATTGCCTTCCTTTTATCATTTAATATCTAATTAACATATTAATTACTAGTAAGTATGAGCTTCTCCTATATCAATATCTAACCTCTAATCTCTTATATATTTACCAAGATTTCAAAATAATTTACAAACTATCATAGAACTTTCGTGCATATGGCTTGTCATTGATGATATCATATTTTCTTAAAATAAAGGATCAGCATAGATATTATGAAATTATACTTTGTTATGAAAAGTGGTTCCGTTAATATTTTTAATAGAAGTAGTATGTTTATGAAGCACGAATTTTATCATGTGATTTAGTATTTTTCTATCACTTATGTATATATTTTAAGAAAAAAATATAAATAGTTCAAAGGCTCTCAGGTAGTTATACGGTCTATAGAATTAGGAAAGATCGACACGCGGAACTAGTTCCATACGAATATCATCAGATTCAATATAGATCATTGTGAATGCTACCGGAAGAATTAAACAGAATTGAAAAGTGAGATCCACTAGAAGCTAAATCAAATACCCTCCCTATCTATATAGGGAGAACAACCCAACTGCT
The DNA here is from genome assembly GCF_051530095.1 of Phoenix dactylifera. Classification (NCBI taxonomy): domain Eukaryota; kingdom Viridiplantae; phylum Streptophyta; class Magnoliopsida; order Arecales; family Arecaceae; genus Phoenix; species Phoenix dactylifera. The sequence continues at coordinate 20,672,359 of NC_143205.1, forward strand.
ACTTATAGGGAAGATAGATGTTCCTTTTTGATCGGATTCATGTAACAATATTTTCTGCTAACTATTTTATTAAGAGTAATCCTACGATCAAGATGCAACGGATGAGATAGGGTTTATGAGAGAGAGATTACGCCCAATTCGCCATTGTCAAATTGGAGAGTGCGCGTGAAAGAATATTGTAGTGGTAATAACTAATAGATGTATGAAATTAAATGAAATTAGTATTTGTACACATGGTAGCGACGACAAACACGGCATGGATATGAGCTATCTTTGATTCGAATCATTTAATCTGAACCAACGACTACCAACTTACTTTGATGGTCAACCATAATTGGTTATAAACAAATTTCCACCTCGTAATCTTGATCAGATGGCGGAAAAGAGAGGGACCCATGAAGGTGTGGTCTCCTTATCTGAGTCCTCTGCTTCTTCGCCCTCCGGTGGAAAGCTCCTGCGTTCTATATAAAATACGAGCGCGCTCTTGCATAAAATTGTTATACAAATGAAAATCCACATGAGAAAAAAATATGTGCACGCTTCTTAGAAAAAGAGGACACAGGTCCGCATAGCATTTGTATGTAGAAAAATCTGCATAAAAGATTTATGCGCACAGTCACTCAACGGACTTACCAAAATCAAGCTGTAAAACGAGGAAATGCCGCGCAACATCGAATTAAACGAATTCGCATTTTCCCAAGAAAACTACGAAACGAGAAAAATGTAAACAAATTGGCAAGATTGGAATGTTTCCACCTCAAGTATATAATAACCCAAGATCAAGAACAAGAACGATGCCTTAGTTTAATTTCATTCGTGTGACCAAAGAATGAATTAAAACCTTCATGGTGGAACGGAAGACTCCAAATAAAGAAATAACAGCGGATAACCTCGAAACAGTATGAAATTTCACAGAGAAGTAGCGAGAGAGAGAGAGAGAGAGAGAGAGAGGGAGGGAGAGAGAGAGAGAGAGAGAGTCATGCATTCAACGACCAAAATGACTTCTCTTTGACGCTTCATCACATACATCTTTTTGACAAGAACAAATATATCACGAGAAAGATTTATGCAAAATATGAAGAACGGAATCTTCCCTGTAGAGCTAATATCCCAGGACCAAGAACATGATCAATGTGTCATTTCTCAGCCATATGACCAAAGAGTGAAACCCCTTACAATGGAACAGACAAACTCCTCCAAGTCATTCAAGAAAGAACAATGTAATTACCTTCTCAATTACTTTGTAAACTTCGCAGACCAAGCATTCAAACACTAACTCCACCACCTTCGCCATCACCCTCACCGCTGCCGCTGTCCGGGCCGCTACCTTCCCCCTCGGAACCCCCACAAGAACCACCGCTTCCATCCCCATTCCTTCTCTCCGTGCACAGATTCTCCGCCAACCCGAGCGCTCTTTCAATTAGCACCTCCATGCTAGCCAAAGGCTCCGACGCCATCTTCAGCTCCACCTCGCGCTTCATTTTATTCGCCAACCCCTGCAAAGACCCGAGCACCGACTTCAAATCGTCGAGAAGCGGGTCCTCTTTCTTCACACTTTGCACAGCGACCCTCGGAGCGAGGACACTCATGAGGTCATCCGCGATGGACAAGAGTGTCAGAGTTTTCGCGTTCGCCAACGACGCAGAGGGTGCAGTCGATGGGCCGGCGAGGTCGGTGCTGGTGGTGGCGCCGTCCGAGATGCAAGAAGTGCGCTCTTGGTGGGTTTCTTGGATGGGTAGGGGCTGGGCCGAGGGGAGAGGCTGGGTGGTGGTGATCTTTGAGACGGAGGATGGAAGAAGGGAGGTGGGTTGAGGCGGTGCCGACGGGATAAGCTGGGTGGTGGTGGTGGTGGTTGGTGGGGCAGAAGGGAAGGCGGAGGATGGAACAAGGGAGGTGGTGGTGGCGCCGCCGGTGGGAGCGGAGGTAGAAGGAGAGGTCGCGGTGGGTTTGGGATCGGACGCCGAGGTCTGGGCCGGAGTCTTGGAGCGATGGCCGCGGCCCTTGTTCTTCTTCTTGGGAGCCATGAGAGAGAGAGAGAGAGAGAGAGAGAGAGAGAGAGAGAGAGAAAGATGCGTTCTCGTTTGCTGGAAGGTCGGTATGGAGAGAGTTATTCTAAAATCCCTAAACGATACTTCTTTTGGTAGAAAATGCTAAATGATACTATGATTTCTTAACCGTCCTCAAGATTTATAAAGATTAAAGAGAAATGCTACCGTAAAATAAACCTTTCCCCTATTTTGCCCTTGTTTTTTATTTTCTCGCCGGCCGGTCACCACCACTCCTGTCCATCACCTCCGGCCATCGACCATGTATTATGGCAAGATCCCCAACGATATTAGCCTTCCCTTTCTCTTCTAAAAGTGGCAAAGACTATCTTTCTAGTTTCTCTCTTCTCCCTCTTTCTCTCTCTAAGCAGGTTCGCAAATCCTAATATAGAGTCCCATCTCCCTATCATGTGGATCCAAGTCGACCCTTGCAAACATATCCTAAACCTCCCTGATGTTGATTAGACTAATCACCGTGGCCCTGTTGAGTGTCCCTAAAACCCCTTATTGATGATCCATGTCAAATAATCTTGGTTTTGATCGAGCGCCTGCTTTATGATTCTGATCGAATTATTTCGATCTGATCCCTTTGGAGCCGCCGCACACCTGACTAATCATCCCCCTTTTCCTGTTATTTTTATATTAAAATTACCGAATAAGAATTAATTACATATTTAATATCTTAAATAGGTTTAGCCATTTTGCCTACTATTGAAGGCTCAAAGCGGAAGAGATAAGTAGACCATACATTACTTACTAATTTACAAACTATTACATGCTTTTCTTGCATATAGTTTGTCATTGATGATATCGTATTTTTTTAAAATTAAGGATCAATATAGGTATTATGAAATTATACTTTGTTATGAAAAATGCTTTCGTGAATATTTTTAATAAAAATAGTATGTTTATGAAGCATGATTTTTATCATGTGATTTAATGTTTTCACATCACTTATGTATATATTTTAAGAAAAAAAATATAAATAGTTCAAAGGCTCTCGGATAGCTATTATGACCCATAGAATTGGGGAAGTTTAACACGCGGAACTAGTTCCATACGAATACAGGCCCTGCCAGCAAGTATAAAGTTGGCATACAAAATATGATACTTTGTCGATTACGAACACAAACCCTATCATGGGTATAAAGTGATCTTAGCACAAATATCAATGAACATTGTTTTGAGTTATGGCGTAGTTAAATAGTAAAAGAATGAATTATAATTTTGTTTGCAATATAAATTTGGAACTATGTTTATGAAATATTGATGATGTAGGTATGCATAATTAGCTTTATGATTTGCTTTATTATATTATACTATAAAATACTTTATTTTTATAATATTTGTTATTTTCTTTAAATGATGCATTGTTTATAAAAAAATTTATGCTTGATCTAGTAAGAAAGTGCAAGTTTATTTACTGAATTGTGTGCATTTCTTATATAGTCGCTCTAAACCTATATTTATTTAATTATTTAATGGATTACTTTTATTTTTATTTAAGATTATGATTATTAGTTTCGTGTTATCGTGAGTTGTACCTTTTATAGTATGGCTATGCTATATCCCGGGGCGTGACATATGACCATGTGCACATTTCTTATACAGTGTGCATGTGTTTTTATGGGCTTCTGTTCTCGTCACCTGATCAAGATCAGGTGGTGGAAGTTCGTCAATAATTAAGTGGACATCGAAGGGGAGCTGGGTGGGCTCCACTAGAACTTTAGCCGCATTACATGTGTTACCATCCATGCTGATTCATTGTCGTGAACCATCAGCTATCGCATGCAGAAAAAATAGAAAAAATTATATTCTACACTGCGTGCACCACATAGATAGGCACCACACTCCCTGTAATTATTTACCAGGTGGACTTAGGCCCTGGCCCTGGACGTAGTAGGCCCCGAGGGCATCAAAATTTTGACATCACATTTTGATTCAAGACATAATGAGTAGAAAGGTGACATATTTTTATGCACTTTATGCTGATTAATGCAACTCTACTTCTACATTTTAAAAGTTTCGAGACAGTCACCAAAAAATGAGAATGCACCAGGAACAAGTTAATATTATAAACATGGGATCACTTTCTATGTAATTATTATTGAGGTATTTATCAATATCAAGCTCTATGATCATATCTAAACTAATTCTAAGAGAGTTTATCGGATCCAGTGTTCAGATTTGAACTTCATTATTTTATTTCCAGACGTTAAGCTGTATTAACGTGACAGTGGTCTCCACCGTCACCCCCTCGCTATCCGTTGGGTCAAGGGTATGGCCGAGATCAGTCAAATACCCCCGCCCGGAAAAAGTCTAAGCTTGGGCTTAGTTATGTGGGCAGTCGGCGAGCGTGGGCCTGCTTGTAGCTTGGGCTTAGAGATGTGGCGAGCCCCAGCCCGCTTGACTCCCAGCTGGAGCCGCACTAAAACAAATCTCTTCAATCTAAGCAAAGGCCCAGGTTCCCGGGCAGACCGAGCCTACATTGCATCTTTGGTGTGGGCCCTCCTCATGTGGGACCCACCTTATTTGAATTTAAAATAAAAAAAAAGAAGGAAACCGCTCTGAGCACGAAAAGAAAGAAAAAAAAATTCGAGAAGTAGATGAGAAAAAAATTTTGTTATTTTGTCGGATAATCGGATAGTCGATTGTATCCAGATTTGGCTGAGATTTTATTATGTTGTTTCCGATATTGAAAACTACAGATTGAATGATTTGGATCTTTGAAAAGTTTTCTCCATTGATTATTTCAAAAATCAACATTTAGTTAAACTAGATAAAATTTATTATAATTTTATTATTCTAAATAGTGTAAGTTCTTAGTTAGACTAGATTCTATGATTTTTTTTTCCTTCACATAGAAGAGTTTTTCACTTTAAAAATTGTGCTGTCTTTTGTTTTTAAATTGTTTGATTATTTTGCTTGAGCAGTTTCTAAAAATTACTGTTGCTTGGTGAGCAATATCTTATACATTTTTTGTCAACACAATACCGTATCATGTTCGATGGCTATCATCAAAAGATGGACGGCTATTAACAACTATATGCCATGTATGGCGCGTGCAAAGTCATCTTGTATGATAGCCATAATAATCATTGAATATGGTACAATACTCTGAAAGGAGACTTGACGCTTTTTCCAACCCTTGGCTTTTGGCTCAAGTCGTAAAAAGTTGGGCAATCCGAGCTATGACTTTGGTGGTAATGATGCACCTACTTAATTGGAACTACATGGATGAACTGAACAGACTCTAGCCTGTCCTTAATCTACTCTCCTGCAGCTGACATAATCTTGAAGTAGCCTACGACGACGTCCAACAGTTTGCAAAAATTTTTTGCCTCTGAAGTCCAAAGCCTATCTTTGATGAACAATGAAGTATGGAAAATAATATATATAAAAAAAATTATGCTGAATCTTCATCGAATTGCTCACCTACCCTTCTAGAACCATTATCTAAATCAAAAGCCCATGAAGCAAGCAATTTTTCCTACGCTTCTAAGGCTATCCAAAATTATAGTTGCTTTTTTTTTTGTAGTGTTGTGTAAGGATGGTCAACCCCAAACTGGAGTGGGATTGACGAGTAAAAACGTACCTTAATGTGAAAAAAATAAGGGGTATATAGTAATAGAATTTTAAAGCATTATTTAAAATATTTATTTGTTAAAACAATTTTTTTTTTTTTTGTGTGGAGAAGCTAGAAGTATTTTGTCCTAGCTAAATAGCTGAGAGTAACTTAAAAGTTTGTTCAAAGATAGGGCTGCTTCAGAGATCGAGGTTATGAAATGGCCAAACAGATGAAGCGAGAATGATGAGTACCTCCTACTATGTATGAAAATATAAAATATATAAATAAATCTATCTCATTCTATCAGCTTAAGCTTTTAGAATAAGTAGTGATTTCAATATGGTATCGGAGCAGGACTGCTTAAGCTTTTAGGACAAGTGGTGATTTCAACATACTATTTAGTAAGCATGCAGTATATAAAAAATTCTCAAATTACCAAAATATTTCTTCCGTGCTTCTCCATGATTTCTAACTTACTATTTATAATGTCCTTGTTTAGTATACCGACTAACTCTTTTTTGTACCTTTAGTATCATGGTAACAACGGGTGATTTTTATTTTCTCATAGAAAAGTTTCGCCACTTTAAATTTGCCAAGGCAAATATGGTCAGGCAAAACATTTTCTTTCCATATATAATAGATCACTTTGGCGTGTTCATCGTCCACAAATTTGAAAAAATGGGGATTGCGTTGAGGAATAGCAGGTACCACGCATCAATCAAAGAAGTTGACAGCGAAGGTGAATTTGGAGCTTAGCCATTGGCCCTGTTCTGGTCTCGTAGTTTTCTTAATCGAGGCAAGCATCAACTTATCAACATTGCTTTTGGCTTCGATCGAAAGTCTTCCGCACCAAGACTTTTTGTAAGAAAATATAAAATATATAAATAAATCTATCTCATTCTATTAACTTAAGTTTTTGGAATAAATGGTGATTCAACATGGTATCAGAGCAGGCGACCTGTTTGTAAGGTGAGATTGGCGTAGATTGGCATGACATTTAGGATTATGTTTGGGAGAAATCCTATGGGATCGGCCGAGGAAGGGGAGCCTAGAGAAGAAAGAGACGGTGCCCGAGAGAGTCGGGCACTTGGACCCGTCTACCTCTCTCGGGCACCATTTTTTTATTCTCGAGAATCCTATTTTTCAACTAATCCTGCCAGATCCAATAGGATGTTTCCAAACACGCGCTTAGAAATACGTATAGGCACCGTGCACCAAGGATGGTGGTATATATCCCTTTCATCCAATTGAGGCAATGAAGGTGGCTTCGATGGTGAAAGGAAATTTGGTAGCTCAAGCCATTGTCCCTATCCTGGTCTTAGACATTTCTATCAACAACTAGTTGAGGTCGCCTTCGGCTTCTCATATGTACAAAGACTGACGGTAGCACCCATCTTGATTGGTCTTCATCGAAGGCACGAGAGTAGAATAGAATCATGGATGCCCGTAATGATAAGATCTTAATTAGGAATTAGTTTGTTCGTTTTATTCAAGTAATTCCCAGCTTATGAAGCTGAAGATGATGCAGAAGAAGAATTAATTACTGGATTTTAATGACTAAGGAGTGGGGTCGAGCTACTTTTTGTTGCTTAGCGGAGGAAGCTAGTGATCGTATTATCACGTCTTGATCTGCTTGCCGAATAGGTGACGTTAGAAGGTAATTGGATTCCGTGGACTGTGTTCAACATAAACTAAGCTGATGGTCGCATGGAAGGCTTGTGCTGTGCTTAGATGGCGAGAGATGTTAGCCATGCACTGGTTCAAAAACACCAGATTTGATATGGACCATCGTAGATGCTACGAGAAGGATAGGATAGGATTGAAAAATCAGAATTGAAGTTTATAACTTACCGGTGCGATATTCGATTGAAGTATTTTTTTAAAATAAAAATTGAGAAACTTTTTGAACTCTACGACGTGGTGCTGCCCTCTAGACGTGAGGCACACCAAACAATCAGAATCAAATTACATCTTTTGGGTCTTGAAATTGGTCGATCAAAAAATTCGTTTTCGGGAAACATTTTGATAGAACATATTTCTCCATATAATAAAAAGTTAGGTAGAGTGACTGAAAGTAAAATCAATATAGAAGTCAAGATATACTTCTTGTAAGATTTTAACTTTTTCATGGTTGTACCCACTAATCATGTCTATTCTAGAAAAGTTGCATCCTTTTTTTAACTAGAAGAAAAATCCGACTCAAATTGTGTAAGAGCAGAATTCAATTGTATAAATAGAGACTACCTAGCTCAATTTGTTTTATTAATGAAATAAAAGGAGACCTACATTTTAGTTTCACAAATTTTTGTACGTTTTCTTAAGTTTTTAAGAGATTCGAGTTTAGCAGGTTGAGAAAAGTGCCTCTCACTTCTTGATCGGATCATGCATGGATGGAAAAAGATTCCGAACCAATCTAATTTGGATCAACGTGAATGGACGCATCTCATCCATGACTATAGAATTTTAGGGAAGGAACAGGGCTGCTGATTAGCGAGCCAACATAGGTTCTAGAAACAACAATCAAGTTTTCGAACTCAAAATCATCTCTTAATATCACCGCCCTTATTGTTTTAGACAAGGGATGAGGATTTGATTCCGAGCATCAGCCTTTGCTTGGACTAACGAGTACACTAAGCTCCCTTCTCACATGCAATGGCTTGATTTATCTAGGGGCTTGGGCTCCTGCCTACATGGAGTGGGGGTTGTTTATAGGGTAAATGGAGAGTAACTTCTCTTGTCTTAATAATAATAGTAATCAAAGTTTCTTGATCCATTGCACAATGTTAACATGGATGTTGTAGGCAATATTTTTAGTATAATTTGATTGAAAAAAAGGCTTGAGACATGCATGCATGCGTGCACAAGTTGTGATCCAGGTATTGTCCGTAAAAGTTAGACTTGAACATAATTTAAAATCTATTAAAAGAATAATAAAAAAGCTAAATAAGATTTATATGCTATTTTTTTATTAATAACGATCAAACTCATTTACATGATTTTTTATTTATATTATTGATATTAGTCCTTACATATTCTAGATCAGATTTATATCAGTATAATTGATCATAGAACTGGAAATTTACTAACCTCAATCTTTTGATTCCATCCAAAAGGCAATTGTTCGCATGGTTGCAACTCAATAGTTTTGCTCCAGTTGTAGAAGCATAAATTGTAACAGAGGTCGAAATAGGTTAATGGTTTATGCCATCTTCTAGTTAAGATGGATACTATCATTTTATAACATTGATCTTTCTTAATTATACAAATTTATGAGTAGTAAATAAATATTAACAATATTTACAAGTCCAATTTTGGACATGGGGGCTCAGTGTAATGGCATTTTCCGAAAAACTAAATTGGCTGCCCCAATTAGCTAGGACATGATTTTGTTTTTTTTTTTTTTTACTTTTTTGACCTTTTTCTGCATTCCTGCAATGGTTTGACAGGTCAATTGACATGGCTTTCGACATGCAAATACTTACCATATCCTTAAAAAAAAAAGAAAATCCATAGACATAGTGCACGGCCATATAGTGCACGCGGTGTCGGATATATATTCTTGTAGAGACTAAAGTTCTAATTTTTGTTATTTTATTTTATTTTTTTTCCTAAAACAGAAGTATCTAAAAAAATCAAAAATTAATATATCACGGAGAGCATTAGGCAACTCCGTCTCGCCCATTCATAATTGGTCCCCAGAGTGGTTAGCAATGAAGGAAGCCATTCAATCCGCGGCCCCATTAATCTTTCTGAACACATATCTCGCCTGGATCACCATCTCTCACAAATCATGGCCCGAATATCTCTCAGCAGCGGATGGTAAACGCCAACCCCATCCGATGCACGTAGAATCTACCCAAAAACTGTCGTAGAGTCATTCTCCAAAAGAATCTCTTGCCCTGCGCCAAATGGCCCGAATTTGCTTCTAATGATTCTCTTGGATCACCATGATGGTGGAAGACAAAAAAAAAAAAGAAGAAAAAGAAGAGCATGATAGCAAGTTTCCTGCACTTCAGCTTCAGCTTTGACGTATTTGATGTGGCTTGCAATCTACCATCTTGACCAATGTAGTTATGCCGCATCAGCATTGATGGTTTTATCTTATCCGAAGAGAAAGAGATGATGAGCTGATTCCTGCACAGGCGTAATAAAATGTTCTACTCCAAGTTGAATCAATCGTGGTCCGATCCGACGGGTCCCACTTTGTCCAAGAATGGCACTAACGTTACGGTTCCACATGGCATGAACAAGACGAAAGGAATTGGATATTTTTAGTTGAACATGCCGCAAAAATTGGAGGGTGCACAAGAATCAAACCCAAGGGTCGGGGGAGCAGTGGGAAGATAAGAAGCGCGTCGGAGTGATGAAAAAATGACGGAGCCGGACACCCAATTAAGATAGTTGGCCTTCTCATCTCTTCCTCTGTGTCGCGTTCAAAAATGAAGCTGGTCCCATTCAGGTCGATTTATTACGACCGGCACGATTGTTCGTATTTCGTTTTCTTCTTCCAAGTCAAGCCTCTCTTATAAATTGCGACCCGTTGCTCTCATCTGCGATGGCTATTTTGGATCTCTGTACCCAATAAAAGAAAAAAAAATGGTGCATGAAGAAGACAGGCGGTTTATTTTCAAGGGCATGTGCATTTCCCACCGATCTCCCCTCTGGAATATGCCCTTTGATTGTTTTTTTTTTAGATAAAAAGTTTCTTATATCCTCCCCACCAAGCAAACCCATGTGTGAGTACGTTACTTCAGCACTGCCTCAATACTAGAGGACTGGTAGCGTTCCCAACGGGCAATCATCGAACTTGAGCCACTCTGTTGGAAACAAAGCTCCGTTCCAATTGTACTATCACCTCGGTAGTCAACATGCTCTTTGTTCCAAACCGTTTCTTTTCAAAGTGCCTGATGTCAGAAAAAAAAATTGTCAAACATATTTCATAAAATAATCTTATTTTGGAAAAGAAAAAAAATATTTTATAGGTATTTGCAGGGATATCAATCCCTCCGCTTGTACTTTCCCACAAAAAAGGGAGTGTCTTAGGTCCATGTTATACAAAAGATTACAAAATTCTGTCGATAATACTGTTGATAGATGCATCTAGAAATGGTTCATATCTTACCCATGAAACAAAGTTAACTTCTTGGCTTAGGAGAGAATATTTTTTTGGCCGTGATGTTGTATTCCACACGAATATGTGAACTCTAGATCTAATTTTATTTTTTGAGAATTAGAATGGATAAAAGTGGGATGAAAATCGAGGGAAGATTGGATTACCAACTTTTAGTAGCTTTACCAACTATACTATTTAGCATCCTCACCTATTTTTATTTTGTTTATTTTTTTTAAAAGTGTAAATATAATATTACTCATGTGGCCACTTCTCATAAATTGAACATTAGAAGTAATGCTTAATCTTTCTTTTTCTTAAGTAGAAATAGGAGACGGACTACTTGATGGATCGAGGACTGCAGCTTTCTCCCAATATCCCTAACCCCCGAAATTAAATTATTAATAAAAGCAAGACTTGAGTTTAAGTTTCCAGTTTTATTATTAAAAACTTGCAACATAAGTTAAGACGATCCCATATTTTATTTTAATTTTCATGCATGAACTACTCAAAAATATTTTTCTTCCTCATCAGAATTTTTTTTTTTTAAAAAAAGAGACATGTATATGCAAAGAAAGAAAGCATCAAATTTACAAAATTAGGTTATGAAACTCTGAATACAAATATCAATCAACCTCATCTCTCAGTGAACTGGTACCCTTTCTCATCACTTAAGAGAGATCCAAGATTTGAAAACCTCTACATCCCTACCGTATTTCTCAGAAAAAGAACTATAATTTGTATCCTCCCTTCTCAAACTCAATCTAAGATATTTTTCAATATAGTCATGTGTCCTTGACCTGTAATCTTATGTCTGTACTGATATATTTTGCAAGAAATTCTCTTTATCTTACAAATGAGCTGAAATTAGGGAATTAAATGTGCTGAAATCTTTTACAAGAATAATGACAAATTAGCTATGCTAGCACATAGTTCAACTTCCTCGAGACTCTCCTGTTCGAGATACTTCGTTATATTTCCACCAACTTACCAGGCTGAGTTAGATAACTTGTGATTTATAACTATGTATCGCCAATATTTACTTGATGATACATGGAGCAAAAATCAATTTTTGAAAAGATTTGTGCCCATTGCAATTGATCGAACGGATCATCAATTCTCGGTAAAGAGTATTTATTCCGCACCATTACCTCCATTTATTTTTCAATAATCTATGCAATGCTGAAGATTGTCATTTTTTTTCACAAATAGTACAGGAGCACCCTCAAGAAGAAATACTAAGGCCCTGTTTGGGGAGCTGTTAGTAGTAGAGCTTTTGGAAGTAGAGCCGTTGGAAGTAGAGCTGTTTGAAGCAGAGCGTTTATAAAAAGCTGTTTGCTGTTTGGTAACTACATTTCTAAAGTGCTGTGGCACTTTAACATGTGTTTGGTAAACAAACTGAGAAACTACTTTTATGTGACAAAATGACCATAAAAGACATTACCAGTATTATATAATAGAACATTATATAATATAATATGTATTAATACATAAATATATGATATAGTTTAATATTAATGTAATGTAATATAATATTATTATAATATAGTATTATAACATTATGTATTATAGAATAATAATTTAATATAATATTAAATTATTTAACATAACATATCAATGTATTATGATATAATATAATATAATATTATATTTATAGTATAATATAATAATAAATATATAAAATATTATAATTATTAGTGTAAATTAATTTTTCATCATTCTAATGACCATTTATCTCCCTAACAAATAGAGAGAAAGGAATAAGAAGATTGAGAGGGAAAGGGAGAAAGGAAGAGACAGGATAAGGGTTTTGGGGAAAAAAGTGTGATTTAAATTGGAGTATTTTGGTTCAAAAAACAGCTTTCCGATAAAGCTGAAAACAGTATTTTCGAAAAGGTCCAAGTTGGAGCTTCTCCCCAAAAGCTATTTTCAGCTTTCCGCAAAAGCTGAAACAATTTTCCGAAAATTTTATCATATATCATTTTTTATCTAAAAGTATTTTTGGAGGGCATTTTGGCCCTCCAAAAGATCTCCCAAACAGGACCTAAATCTGATGAATATTTTGTTTAACAGCTCCATCAGCTGTTCCTTCAGTTCTGCTTTTTGGCCCTCCAAAAGCTCTTCAAACAGGATTTAAATCTGATGAATATTTTGCCTAACAGCTCCTTCAGCTGTTCCTTCAGCCCTTTTAACGCACCCCCACCTCTACCTACGGCACCCTAAAGAAGAAAATAACAATAAATGTTTCTGATGTAGATCATAGCACTCCTCTATTTCTACACTTGCCTAGTAATGCATGTACCAACTTTATTATTTTTTTTTTTATGAGCTTATTGCTTTACAACATCCCACGTAGCCATCAACTTTTCTTCACGGGGTTTAGAAAACAAAAAAAAAGAGTACCCAACTGGTGGTGCCAAATCTGGGCTCGTGCATTATAATATTTAACAAACTGCACCGCTTATACTAGAGGACATATGTCCCCCATTCCTGGGCCATAGAGCGATATGGTAGGTTGCAAATAATTGAGCGAGAATCTTATCAGACACCTCACGAGGTGTCTCCGTAAGCATTAGGATAAGATCGATGATAGCCAGCCCCTCGGCGGCCCACACGATACTGAGAGATTATTCCTGTGGAATGGTATGAGGATACTGGATTCACTGTTCAAAAGTTGAAAAGTATTTCTTGGTAAAAGTTTAAAGAAACAAAATGTTGAAAAGTTAATGAACGGCTTGAATCCAATGAACTGTCTATGGTGCTCCGGGGCACATATCCCATTAATGAGGAGTTCAAGACTATCTTGTACTGGGAACAAAAAAAAAAAAGGTGTTTAGTCACTTATAATTCTTGGCCTCTGGGCTTCTTGCATGCTTGCAGGTGCGAAATACTGATGCAAATTTCTCTGCATTTTGATATTATTGGAAGAGTAATCTTTGGACAAGAACGTTCTCCGATGTAATAGCACCACTTGATTTGTGCCATAGATGCATCACATATGCTCCTACATTTTATCTTTGGCATTATATTATGCATCCCTGGCTTCTCATAACAGACCAAGTACTCATCACTAAGGAATGTCAAAGTTAAATCTTTTTTGCGCATTAGCATATGTTAATTACTCGCTAGAACAAATCAAGTAAGAATTTCCCATGTGTTAGCTGTGGACTGTATTGTGGTATAATTGCTTCGCTCTAATTGCGTTGTGGGGCTTGGAAGCAAAAAAAAAAAAAGATTATGTCGTTGTATTACCAAATAAGATCTTATCCAAAAGATTGGAAGAAGGCATAACAGTTTAATCACCCAAAAGATTAGATCAAGCTACAGTAAAATTACTATGGAGAAAACAATTACTAGACCTAATCGCCATACAGCTAGACTATAGTTTATGCTCCAAAAAGATGGCATCACATAGGTCCTTCAAGAGACGAATCTCTTGAAAAAGGTTACATCAGTATATGTCAATTAGTCTTGCTCCATTAAAAAATTCATACAATCACCTGCCTCATTAGCTTTTTTGTGCATTAAAAAAAAAAGAGATCGAGCACACGTCCGGTTATTTTGTGCCATCATTCTACGATCCACAATTAGATTGGCTCACCGGCATGTGGGGGTTGCCACCCCTCATTCGGTCCAAGTGCGCTCTCTTTCTTTCTGGCCACGGAGGCCAGAGTGAGATGCAAAGCTAACCGGGTGGTGAGGGGAGACGAACCTTTACATTATATGAACACCCTGGAGAAGAGGGGAGAGTAGCACAAGGAGGCTCACAACTTCTAGTCCCAAGAAGCCATGGATCCCTACAAGGTATAGCTTTTCACCACCTTTTCTTCTCTCCAACCTCTCACCATGAAAGCTTGGATTCCCATCTGCGCAAGGCGAGAGTTGAAGAAGCACAGCACACTTCTCCAACTCGCTTGCCGTGTTCAGATAACCAAGCTTGAAGAATTGGTGGTGTCTGTTCTCTTTCTTCTGTTTCTATCACTAAGTGTGTCAACTGATCAGGCTGGTAAAATTTTCTACGAAAAAAAAGTATAGATCTAATCCTGCCTTTGTTTCATTTCATAGTTGTAAGAAAAAGAAAAAAACATATAAAATGATGATCAGCAAAATAAGGGATGGTGTTCTTAGATCTTTTATCGTACAAGAATGTTGATGATCACCCTTGTTCCTATCTTAGTATTCATTTTAAAGTTAGCACCCTCTCCGATGGTACAATCTCATGCGTCACACTTGAAGGACCAAGAAGTAGTTGTTCACCTATAATTTTCTCAAATTATAGGGTTGAGTGAGTATCATTATTTTCTCTTAGTGACGGTTGGTGTACTATAGATCAGATCATGCAACAAGAGGGCTAATTACAGCTTGTGCAACGGGGTACATGTCCAACCTACTTATCCAAGTACTAACAACATAATCTTACTAAAAATCATTAATATTTTTTTTTATTAAAATGATCAAGGATGTATTCAGGAGTATGAAATATGGTATCAGTCTAAAAATTTTCTTTTTTTTTTTTTGCTGACGGCCTCCGCAAGGTATCAACACTAGGTACAGACCCTGCCTATAGCTAGTAGATTTGTTATCCAAAGTTTTGATGCAAATAAAAGAGTATGGTTTATGTGATTTAAGAGGGGTTATGCCTCTAGTAGCTCAAGAAAAATTTAAATTGGCGTAGTATACTAAACATTATTCTGAATAAAATACTTCTATATTTTGTCTCTTTCCAAATAGCCATATCATTCCAACTATAATTTCTATGGATATTTGGAAATGAGATTTGACCAATAGTTGAACAGGGATGTATTGTAAAAATCCTTGAACGCATCGCCCCATTCCTTACTTCGGTCCCCACATGTCATGCACGTGAGGGCTGGAAGTTGGGTTCGGTAGCAAGCAGCATCTGCGACAGCTCATGATGCAATCGATGATAAGACCACACCACCAGCAAGACTAACATAATTCCATTGATAAATTTTCAAGGTAGGTGGTGTTAAATAATTAACAATATTATTTGAAAAATTTCTCATCTTATAGGTTCTTAGGTTTTTCTTTTTGAGATTTTTTTTTTGAATTTTTAGTTTTAGCTGGCAGGTACCATCCTGCGTTTTTCTTTTTGAAATAAAGATTAAATTTTATAGGATTTTTATGGAATGAACCATTACAACCAGCAAGATAACAGGCTTTAGAGTGGACCGGCTTGAATCCAAAACTATTTTCGGGTATTCCATGAATATATATAGGGCTAACCAACATGTAGCCTATGATTTTCTAGTTGTGGTGGCCCGATCTATAAATTTTATAAAATTTTCAACCTAATTTTGTAAAAAAAATAATCTAATCAAGCCCTTATACTTATTTCCACCTAAGTTTGGTTTGGTTAGGTATCTTTTAATTTGATATTGATGATGATATATTTTTTTATTATTTTCAGTTTCGTCCATCAAGTTCTTTTGACACCACTTATACGACCACCAATGCTGGTGGGCCCGTTTGGAACGATGACCAGGCACTAACGGTTGGAGCAAGAGGTAACTTTTTTTATTTTCGCCAAATATGTAAACCATGTCTATGAATACATATCATCTCTCTATTTTAGATGTATTCTCTATCAAAATATCCATCACAATCTATTTGCTGTTCATTCTTCTCTAGTGTATGTCACAACGTGTTCAAAAAAAGATGACCCACAGATTAGATATACCAGATCTCCTAGGTGCACCATGCACTGTGGATTTTCTTCCTTTAACTGATATGTATGTCAAAAAAAAAGGAAAAAAAAGAGACACACACAATTGTATGTGCTTCTTGAGAAATCCATACTTATATCAGGCCAACTTTGGATCCAGCAAAATACCTACCAAAGCCAACTAAAACAAAAAGGTGTAAGCTGATCTACTATATTTTCTCATCAGCTTTGGACACAGAAAATATCAAATTTTAAATAATTTCAGCCCCAAGCCCAATTAAAAATAAATATAGTTTAAGCGCATTACAAACAACACATGTAGATTAGTGACACGTACCTGTGCATATATACCTAGCTCCTTAAAAACTCAGTCAAGGTCTTTGACAAAATAATTCACACGCACACGCGCACATGCAAGCACACTTTAAAGTAGGCCTGTTAACGAGCCGAACTGAGCCCGAGCCTGGGAGGCTCGAGCTCGTTTCACAGAAGCTCGAGCTCGGGCTTGGTACCGAGCTCTATATTGAGCTCGGGCTTGCTTGGCAAAGCAAAAGTTCGAACTCGTAAAATTTGTTTCAATTACAAGCTCAAACTTAGGGAGCTCGGATCCAGGTATACATTAAAAGTGCAGTTAGATTCAACAGAATAAAAACCATTAACAAGTAAAATCAAACTTTGGGAGCCAAAAGACACTTTCAAGAAAATAAAAAACAAAAGAAAACGGCCTAGTAAAATTCTAAAAAGAACTGAAGAATAGAAAAGAAGGTAGGAGAGAGAGATCTAGACTTGTGCATACCCTTCTGAGGAGATCAAGATTGAGCTCGGCCCCGGTGAGAAGCATGTCGGCGCTCGGGTTGCGGTAGAACATGAACTCGTGCTCGCTGTCGGCGCGGAGGGTGATGAAGGCAAGCGCGGTGCGGGCGCTGGAGTCGAACGTGACACCGGCGTCGACAACGCCATTGTCGCGGAGGATCCTGGACAGCATGCAGCCGAACTCGTCGTCGCCGAGCTTGCCGACGAAGGCGGAGCAGCCGCCAAGGCAGGAGACGGCGATGGCGATGTTGGCCGAGGCGCTGCCAAGGGCCTTGACAAATCCCGAGGCCTCGGCCAACGACATGCCGGCAACCGTCGGCACGAAGTCGATTAGCGTCTCGCCGATGCTCACGACAAGGCCCCGATCGCCCTTGCCGTTCTCTATGGCCATCGCTGGAGAGTCTAGAGGGAAGAAGAGAGGAAGGCTAAAAGGTTTAGGAAAAAAGAAGAGAAGAAAAGAGAACGCCAAAGAGGAATGGTGGCGGTGAACGATATGGGAGGAGAGGAGGGAAGACTCCAGGCAGTGTTAAGTCACGAGCCCAAATGGGCTCGTGAGCTACTCAGACTCAAGCTTGGGTTTAAACGGGTTTCATTTTAGACTCAAGTCCGTTTGACAAAAAAAGCTAAGCTTTTACCGGGCTTAGCCTGAGCCAAGCCCGAGCAGCTCGGCTTATTAACATGCCTACCCTAAAGAGAGAGTGATTAGGAGAGTAGATGCAGTGAGTTCGCATGCATTTAGTCTGGTTACCGGGCCAGCTTGATTCAAAGTCGACACACGATGCTTAACATATACCACTTCAACCTATTTCCACTTGTATCAAATTACGGCCCATAATTTTGAAATACAATTAGAACTTGGAGTAAGCTCAAGCCTGTCCAACCCAGAGGAACGATGGCACTTGGGGCTCGTTTGGTTCGCGGGAAGTATTTTCCCTCCTAGGAATATGATTCCTGAGAATCAGATTCCTAGGAAGAGGATACCTAGGAAAGTACTTTTGGCATGTTTGGTTAACCATGGGAAAGTGAGAAATTTTCAAAGTGCTTATGTTTGGTTGACCATCCACTTTCCTAGGAAAGTTATGTATAATTCCTATTATGCCCTTAATAAAAATTAGGTCTTTAATGCCTCTTTAATGCTTCTTTAATGCTGAAGGGTCTTTTTGGGAAAAAAATAAAAAAGGAGTGATTCCCACAATCCCACCTCATGGGAAAGTAACTTTCCCATGTTTCTCATGGGAAAGACTTTCCCATGAAATGTGGGAATCATATTCCCATGAGAATACAACTTTCTCATCTCTCTCCTTTGAAAACTCCAACCAAACAAGAGGCATTTCATTACTTTCCCGTTGACCACACTTTCCTCCCTCCTTTTCCTGCGAACCAAACGAGCCCTTGGTCCTAATTTTCGCCTAAATTGGGTTATCTATTTCCTTCTATATCTCAGAAAATAGGTGGTCACGGCCTCTTAATTTTTTTTGGTAAATCGGATGATTTAAATTAGTTAAGTATAAAGAATCAAAAAATAAAATATTAAAAAACTGAATAGGAAGATTTGTCGAAAGAATCTATGATATATATAGATCTTATAATATAGGCCGAAAAAAGCCCATATGGGTTTAAAGTTTTGCTTATCCGAGCCCGGCACATGTGCATCCATAAGCAATTCCAAGCTTTGGTCCTGGGTATTAATCTAATTGATGGCTTCCAATCTTGCGCAGGACCCATTCTCTTGGAGGACTACCATTTGATTGAAAAGATCGCGCATTTCGCCCGGGAGCGCATCCCGGAGCGTGTCGTTCATGCGAGGGGCGCCAGCGCCAAGGGCTTCTTCGAATGCACTCACGATGTCACCCACCTCACCTGCGCCGACTTTCTCCGGGCACCCGGCGTCCAAACTCCGATCATCCTTCGCTTCTCCACCGTCATCCATGAACGGGGAAGCCCCGAGACCATTCGAGACCCTCGCGGTTTCGCCGTCAAGTTCTACACCAGGGAGGTAATGCATTTCGACTCCATATTTCATCAATATAACTAAGCAAACATGCTCATGCTTTGCTTATGCCGCTGTTCCATTGCCTTGTATATCCACTTCAGGGCAATTGGGATCTCCTGGGAAACAATTTCCCAGTGTTCTTCATCCGTGACGGCATCAAGTTCCCCGACGTGATCCATGCCTTCAAACCAAACCCCAAGTCCCACATCCAGGAGTACTGGAGGGTCTTCGACTTCCTGTCGCACCACCCTGAGAGCTTGCACACCTTCTTCTTCCTCTTCGATGATGTCGGTGTTCCGTCGGACTACCGGCACATGGAAGGCTTTGGTGTCAACACCTACACTTTCATCAACAGGGAGGGAAAGGTCCATTACGTGAAGTTCCACTGGAAGCCAACTTGTGGAGTGAGCTGTTTGCTGGAAGAAGAGGCAATAGTTGTTGGTGGCAAGAACCACAGCCACGCCACTCAGGATCTCTACGATTCTATTGCCTCAGGGAATTATCCTGAATGGAAGCTCTATGTTCAGGTCATGGATCCTGATCATGAGGACCGCTTCGACTTCGACCCCCTCGATGATACCAAGACTTGGCCTGAGGACCTGCTGCCCCTCCAGCCGGTCGGCAGGCTGGTCTTGAACCGGAACATCGATAACTTCTTCGCAGAGAATGAGCAGCTAGCATTTGGCCCAGGGCTCGTCGTGCCCGGGATCTATTACTCCGATGATAAGATGCTTCAATGCAGAGTCTTTGCCTATGCTGACACTCAGAGGTACCGGCTCGGGCCGAACTATTTAATGCTTCCGGTGAATGCGCCGAAATGTGCCTTCCACAACAATCAGTTCGATGGGTTGATGAATTTCATGCAGAGGAACGAGGAGGTGATCTTTTCATGTCTAGTCTCCATTTGATGCATGGTTCCTTATTCCTTCTTTGTTCTTAGACTGAAGAGGTGACTGATTTTTTTATTTATTTTTTTTTTTTTGAAAGGTGGATTACTTCCCTTCAAGGCATGATCCCCTTCGACATGCAGAGAGGTTCCCCATTCCTTCCCGCGTAGTTACCGGCAAGCGTGAGAAGGTGAGGTCCTCATCGAAATTATCTAGTCTGATATGTTGCTGATCTTCTGTGCTATAGTATGACTCTGCATTGTTTGGTGGTGTCTTGGAATTCTTCTTCCAGTTCTTATTCTAGTCCTCCTAATGCAGCAACTATTGGTTTTATGCTTGCACAACTGTTTTTGTTTTTCCAAAAAAAAAAGAACAGAACAACCTGAATTGAGTATCTAAAACATCAGAAAATCTTGATCCAGAATTTTGTTCCAATTCCCAGTGCATCATTTCTTTGAACATGTTTGACTAATCTTCAGAAGAGTAATATCTGTTCTGCCCATAAATAAGCAGCAACAAGATGATTCTATAACCATTCATTTCTCCTGGAATGCCTTTTGCTGACCTAGAAGGTTTAACTTGCCAACTTTCTCAGAGAAATGATTTAGATAACATATAAACGAAATGAAGAGAGTTTCTAATAAGAATGTCTAAAAACCAAACAAAATAACTGATTTTTTCTATGCCTTTCTATTGATAATTTTTTTATGTATATTTTACATTATGATGTGGAAGTCTTCTACCACCTGATTTCATAGTCTCCATTTGTTTCATCAACGCAGACTGTAATCCCCAAGCAAAATGATTTCAAGCAACCCGGGGAGAGATACCGCTCCTGGGCGCCTGATAGGTACTGTGATTGCTGCATTCCATCCATTTCCAATGCATGCATGACAAACGGATAGCATGTTCAAATTTCTTACCATGTAAACTGCCTCATCTTCTTCTCAGGCAAGAGCGTTTCGTTCGCCGATGGGCTGAGTCATTGGGTCACCCAAAGGTCAGCCATGAACTCCGTAGCATCTGGATCACATATCTGACGCAGGTGAGGCTCCACTCTAACACAATGCTAGAACTTTGCAAGAACATCTCCCTGTTGCTCAAACTGCCACTACAGTTAACTATCAAAACAATGCTGAATGAAATCTGAAAAAAATCATCAGATCTAAACAAGCATGCTGGATTTTCCCTGCCTTGATTGCTTATTATTGCTTCATGGTTGCAGTGTGATGTTTCGCTCGGTCAGAAGGTAGCAAACCGCCTCAATGTCAAACCAAGCATGTGATATGGATGCAGATGCCAAGCCATAGACTATATGTTTATGCAGAGAATAATGTTTCTATGCCAAACCAGAGATCGCGTCATCTGAATAAGGCTACTTGAATGTAGTCACCCTGTCAAAAATGTGATTATGATGGCACCATGCTGTATGTGTAAATCTAAATGGGATCTTAAGTGCATGGTTCTGCTTGTAATCTAGAACCAAGAAGTACTTTCTTCTAGCCAATCATGGGTTCCACATAACCTTATGGTTTACATTACTATCTCTAGCAAAAAGAACCTTCTGTTTGTGGCAGTGGCATGTGGTGATATTTTGATGTCAAGGGATTTTGTGTCGATATCCATAGTTCGAATGATCAAAGGCATAAATGCTCTCTTGACTTCATTGATCAAACCAAGGATGAGAACAGATATTCTTTGATGAATAACTAGACTTGATTTGGAGAGACTCTGTATTGATATCCTTTCAGAAATTGAAATATTCTTGTTCCACTAGCACACCTTGTTAGAGGGAATCCTTCGCTTTATCTTATTTAAGATAGCTGTTGATCTAGGTGGAATTACTCATCGAAAGACAGTTCTAGTTCTCTGAATATGGATGACACAGTCATTGCTAAGAGATTATTCGATGCGTAGATATTCCAGACTTTTTGGTACAAAAGGCTCAGCCTCAACCCACACAACAACTTCTAAAAGTATGGTTATGCATGTAGAGGCACTTACAATGTATCTACCTGCAAAGATTTCTCTGAGCCTTCAGCATTTGTTTATTGTAATCAATGCGAGTTCAGATATCTGAAGGCTTAATATCATAGTTTCATCCCAACAACACTTATGCCATCATGTCATCCCCTGGGCCAGTTGCAGTGTGTGGAATTGAAACCCCAAGCCCTGGACTAAGTTAAAACAGAACCAAACAATTAAGTTTGTATCACTCCATTTCTCCTGGATATGAAAATCCTCCAGGAATCAAAATGTTCGCTACCATTCCCCATATATTTCAGGAATCCAAATGTATTCACTACCATGCCTCTGGCATTGCAATAGAGAAATAAGAGTGGGAGAAAACTGAAAAGAGTGTATGGAAAGTTTGGATTTTCAGGCAGACAGATTCAAGGAAAAAAACCTCCGTGGAGAAAAATAAATTAAATGCACGAACATTTTCAGTTGCAGATAAAAAGTTTTAAAGATTACAAAATCTAGTGCTTCTATTTACATGCTCAATGAACTTCCTAATCACCAATGTACAGGAAACAGCAAATGTGCATCCAATATTGCCGCAACTTCATATTCCCGCATAGCACCAGACTGCTTGCAACTGGTTAAGGGGCCTAATAAAACTCATGGCTTTCTTCTGAGTGATATCAGTTCTACTCAATCAGGGGAGAGGAAATAACCATCTGCAAGAAACCAACTTGGATGCAACTCAAGGATATGAAAATGATGGTTGAGGACAGAATATGAAATTCTGCAAAAAGAAAAACATAGAATATTAGAAGTTTAAACTTTAGATTATGTTGTATCTACAGTAACCATCTTGCTTCTCAGGATCAATACATTATCTACAGTAACCATATGTTAGTGCTGAAAATGAAATAATAAGGTTAGTCGAAACCCAAAAACTTTGTTTTTGTATTGCAGAAGCTGAAATCACACCAGATATTTCACTGGCTGTTTTTTTATCTTATCCCTCTACTATAGGACTAACTGATAAAAATTATTTTCAGTTCTCTTCTTTATTTCACTGAGCCAGATTTCAATGTACATGAAGGTGCTGCATGGGATCTTAAGGAAGCCAAGAAATGAAGCCCAAAAGCTTCAAGTGGACATATGAACACAACTAGATTATTAGAAATTCCAATATGGTCAGGGGGTTTGGGTGGTTTGGAAGGATGGAAATGACACCTCAACAGAGGCCTCAACATATAATATACAGACGGGCAGTGACAATTTTTCCAGTTTTGAGCAAAGATTAGGTCACAGCCCTATTTCTTTCATTCAGCAGGCTGTGACAATTGAATCTAATGATTATAATTGTGATTGGTGGCTAGTCCCTGCCAGCACTTGTGCAAATAATCTTCCAAAGGTTCCAAGACAATAAATACAGCCTACTGTACCACCAAATCCACAAAGCAAGTATTCTAGTGGACATATGTTAATCAAGGCATAAAGCCACATATATAGACTCATTCAACAAGATACCTTGTGCCTACGACACCTCATCTATAGCCTGTAGGTGCTCACAAGATCTATAATCAGTACACAAACTCGTGAAGAATGTTATCTTTAGTGGGGATCTCCAGTTAACTCCTTTTGATGAATGCTGACAGGGCAATTAATTTTCTCCTCATCAGTTTTTTGGTCCTAAAAAAAACTCGTTTACCATTTCAAAAGGATCATGAAGAATAAAATGGCAAATGGAGGCAGCAATGCTTATGACATGTATAGCAAAACAAGCATGACATGTTCTCATATTGTGAAACTAGTATAGCATGATGTATTTGTTATCGCATCATGTAACCATCTACCAGCTCGTGTTTACTTTCATGTCATGACATGTATGACAAAACAAAAATAAGATGCTAAACTATACAAAACTAGTAGGAACAAATTCATATAGCAAAAATGGTGAATCATATGGGAACCAAAGGCACTATAGCAAAGCATTATCGCAGATTATTCTTTTCCAATATAAGGAACAGTAAAGAATACTTAAGCATGAAAAGTATAGAAACGTTGATTGCTAGTCAGATAACATCGAAAATACAGATACTGAACAGAAAAAAAAAAAGCTAGCAAGAGTTGATAGAATGATTAACACTGAAACATGGTATGAAACTAAAAAACTAAAGCAGATATTTGATAGTCAATTCTGATAGCAGTATGCTACTAATATAAAAATCAAGATTTAAACTCCTTATCAAACTCCTCTTCTAGTTTTCGCTCTAAAGATTTGGTAGCATCAGAGAGAACTGGTTTCTTACAGTTATGGGAGGCCTGAGAAAACTGTTTGCCATTCAAAATATCAGTTCTGCTGAGATCAAGAAGCCTGCGCCTTCTGAAAATTGATGGAGTATTTTTGAAGCTCTTTGCTGAAGCCCTTAAATAAGATATTGGATCCCTTGGACTATAAGTATGACTTGGTGAAATGATTGGTGGTGTACAGTACTGAACTGGGCTCTTTGTCTGTTGGATGTAACTCTCCGTTTTAGATATTTTCTTGCCCGAAAGAGAACTTCCTTCATGCATCAACTGCAAAGCTGGGTATGGTAATGAGCCAACAATTCCACCATCACAACTTAGAGGTGTGCTGGTAACTTGGTTATGGTCATCAACCATGCCATTACTACTTGAATCAAAAGTTAGCATTTTTAAAATATCAGTCTCATAATTTAGATCCATATTTTTGATGGTCGAGTTGTTCTTATTAAAAGCATGTTCCTCAGGGATTTTTGGAGATTTAGGTCTTCTCTGATTCGAGGACTCTTTAGATGGAACATGCGAACAAAACCCATCAAAAACAGAAGGATGTGCTTTAGATTGGAGTGTAGGAGTACTATGCAAATCATCTGTCACATTAGCACGAGCAGAATCATTTCCATGCCACAAATCAGTCAAATGACATGGCAACACAGCGCTGGATGACAAACTAGTTTGGCCATTTGAACATGGACTTCTATCTTCATGCCAATCAGAAGGATTTGCAGAAAAAATTGCCTCCGCTTTCCTGCATTTAGGGTCACTTGTTGGACTTAGTCTCACGACTCTCACCTCTAACTTCAAGCATTCAGTATCATCTGTTGAAGTATGTTGATCTTCCACTTTGAGACATTTGGAATTTCCAATAAGAGAAGGGTCCAAACTCAACTCCTTCCTTCCTATACTGGTATTTTGAAAATCAAAACCTGTCGAGGAAGTCATAAAATGATTATCTACACTTGGTTTCTGATCAGGTGTACCTAGTTTTGCAGGATGTGATTTGAGGCTTCCCATTTTTTCTTGGTGACTGTTCAATTTGAAAGCAGGATTTCCAACCGGACGACTATGAATTCCTGATGCCAAATATGAGTCCAACTTCTTCTTTAAAGAGCAGTTCCAATGATTCTTTATTGAGTTATCTGCCCTATTAAATACAAATCATCAAAAAATGCACCAATAAATATTCAGGGGAGTGTACATAATGAGATATAATTTTTTTTAAAAAAAAATCAACTGAAATGATACATCAATATCTCATGGCATCTCAAATATTGCTAAAGTCAAACAGCCAATCAGGTAAATAGAACCTCCATGGATGCTCAAACTAGCTTAAAATGAAAAACCAAAGTCAACACACGCCACATGCCATGAAATAACCAGATTAGCAGACTATCCAATCAAACATTAATGAAGAATAAAATGCATTGATGCTCATTTATCAGATATCTCTTCAAAGTTAACTGAAACCAGTAGTCTTCTACATTTTCTACTTAGTTTCACAAGACAATGCTTTAGAAAATAAAATATTTAGAAGCCTTTATTATTATACCACTTGTGGACATACTATATCAGAAAGAACAAGTACTATCCTATCCATTTAGCGCTGGGACTTATTAAAGGTACATAATTAAACTTCTGAGAATTGAAAAGAAGGATCAATTCTCTATTTATTGACTAAACCATGGTTCAAAAATATCTAAAACAGAACGTTCTGAGTTTTTTTCATACCAAACAAGAGCTGGATGTCAAACATGTATATATATATATGTTTCAGCATGTTAAATTCAAAGCATTTTTGTTTTTATTTCTCTGGAATATAGTATTGGATGAAATCATTTAGAATTCCCCTAAAATGTATGAAATATCTAGTATGATTTGATAAACATTTTTAGTTATTTTCCATAATTTTGTATTTTAACATTATTGGATGCTGAACTTTATATTGTACTTGAAGAATAATTTCAAGATGATCAAAACTAATATGATGGATAAGTAACAAAAAAAAGCTATAAGATAAACAATAAATCCAATTTAATATAATATATACTAAAATGACAAAGTTCATTGTTTTAGCATTTTAGTTTTCCTATGTTTGTCTCTTCTGTTTCTTCCTTTTTGTACAATATATTATCGCTTCTCTAGTTTCTTTCTGTTTTTGAGTCAAAAAGTGAAAAATGATGAATATTGTGGCTCAAGAAGACACCAAAATGCACTCCATAACCAAAGGCCTTGGTCAAATGAGAGGTCTCCAATGAAGTAAATATCAGAAATTGAAGTTTAAGAACTTGTCTATTAAGCGATGAGTATAAGGCATTTGCATGCAACACATTTCCATAAAATAAACATGAATAGCAGTATACAAAGATGTAACTTCCACATGCCATTTCAGATGCAATTTTTAACATTAAATTTCTGCCTAGGCTCTCTATGTCCACTTTTCCAAACAGTATAACACCCTGTGAACTGACACCAACAACATAACTATGTGAGCCCAGTATTCAGTAGATTATTGAAGAAAATGTGCCATCAGCATCGCAACAAACAAAAATTTGCAAATAGAAAACATGAGAGAGATTTTACACATGGAAAATAAGAATAGACATACCTTCCAGGTAAAAACTTGGTTATTTTGGCCCACTTGTTTCCATATATTTGGTGGGCATGAATTAAAGTCACTTCTTCCTCTGCCGTCCATGCATCTTTTTTTATTGCAGGGTTCAAGTGGTTGTGCCACCTAAAAGACAATGGTGAGTTTCCAGTACTCAAGGGGGAAGACTATTTCTTTTTTAACTTGAGAAATGCAAAATTGACTATAAATAAGTCACTTGTGATAAAGCTTGAGTTTCTGTGGAATTTTCACTATTCTGAAGGCTAAACTAAATTTTAAGCAAAAAAATAACATCATGTAATTATATAAATATCTGATAATCATCTAGAGTTTAGTTATTTCATAATACATAAAAACTTTGCTGCCTGTATAGCCTATTTTTTTTTTTTTAACTTGTTCATCCTTTGGGTCACAAGTTGTCTTCCTGGTGTCTACAAAATATCAAGATCTCATCCCTGATCCCCATAAGATCATCTTTCAACAACCCTCCTCACATAGTGTTCAATCATACATCATCAAAATCATGTGTTCAAGTAAGAATTGCCCTACTAACTGGGTGAATAAAACATCTGAGAAACGAGTCTTGGAACAGAAATGTGTTAACGACCTTTCGACTCTGTCAAATTTATTTAGCTGTAAGAATCAAAAATAACAATCTTAACATTAGACTGAAAGAGAAAAATAACAGAAAAGACGAGTTATTTGCCATTGGAAAATTATAGATACTAGGCTGCCCTGAAAGATATCCTGTTATAAAGCTACAAGGTCATGCCGATGAACTGAAACTGCTAGTGTAAAAAGCGATTACTAAAAAATCCAATATGCTATAAACTTTCAAAGGTCTACTACGTGTCTGCTACATGAAAATCCCCATAACAAATTCCACTACTGTTCAATTTCTGAAGCAGAGAATGACTAACTCATAAAGAACAGATTCCACAATGACTACTTGCATACCGAGATTGCAGTATGGTGAAGCCTCCTGTGGCCTCAACATAGATCACCCATCGACTCATAGATTAACCATGAGGCCCAATAGTCCCATATCGAAAAGACTCGTTCCAGAGCCTGGGCATATGAGGCGGGTGTCTCCAAATCCTGCAGACGCATTTTGGGAGGAAAACAAAACCGGGGAGGAGTGAAGGACGCTTGCGTGAAGCTCCAAAACCGGACAATATCTGGCAGGGGAGCCCCGTATTTCCCCCCTCATGTGGCCCCCACGTGGGCACTGGGTGTCTCACATGCTCCGCGGAGGCGGGGGCATGACACTTGGTATCAGAGCCGAGGACGGCTCTTGTCCGATGGTGGGAAGGGTGTGAGGTCCAATAGTTTCACATCGGAAAGACTCGTTCCAGAGCCTAGGCATATGAGGTGGGTGTCTCCAAATCCTACAGACGTGTTTTGGGAGGAAAACAAAACCGGGGAGGGGTGAAGAACGCTTGCGTGAAGCCCCGAAACCGGATAATATCTGGTGGGGGAGCCCCGTGTTTCCCCCTCATGTGGCTCCCACGTGGGCACTGGGTGCCTCACGTGCTCCGCGAAGGTGGGGGCGTGACATTAACTAATTTCACTTGATTCCATTTTGCTGAACCCCATCAAGAATCAAACTTTATCAACTAATCCAAGTCAAAAGCCAAACAAATGATCAGTCTGAGTTAATACTTTCTCTATCTTCTGTGGATAAAGAAGGAAAATGCAACCGTTTTAAATCAAGGAAAGCAATAAGATTCTATTAACTAATAACTGGATGAAGGTGTTAGATATAAAGATATAGCTGAAGTGATGGTTATAATGATGAAGGTCATTCATATTATAAATTATACTGTTGTATACCGATCTTAGAAAGCATTACTTGAGAAAAGGAATCTGAAATTGGCAACTACATACAACTGAAATCAACTAAAATTCTGTTCTTGTTGCTGCAAAAAATGCAGGATAAAGGCTAAAATATTTGAAAGAATGTTTCCAGAATAGTTATTCTATCTCCTACGAAGAAGATCTTGAAAGTCAACCATCCAAAAAAAGAGAACAAGATGAAAATTTTAAAGTCGTTGAAAATAAATATATATGAGCAACAGGCCAAATGCCATCTTCTTGGGATCAGCTGTATGGTGATTAGATGTACTTTTTTTTCCTATAAACATGAATATGCACAAGCACCTTATCCCATCAATCCACAATCAACTATATGGATCCAACATTTTGTGGGTTCCAACGCAGAGGAAAGACTCCCGATGGGCTTTATTTTTAATCATCACCCATCACCTCCAGCCAATTCTTCCTTATTTAGTCCTCGTTGTTGAGTAACCTGAATTAAAATCCCTCTTCCCATTGGTACCTAGAAAAAGTTGAATGTATTCACTAGAGTTATCTTAGAAACTACGAGATAATTGTCCAAGTCCCAGATTTTATGACTTGCTTAGCTTCCAAATGACTTCTTGGTTGGATAAGAGCCTTGCATTTATTAGAAATTCTGGTGTTATAGAGAAACAAATCTTAACGAGACACATTTAAATTATAAGTTCAAGGAAAGTAGGAAACAGGAAGAACTTAAACACAAAAATACTTACACATGGTTCATAAGAGCAAAAATTATTGAAAGAAGTGAGATACACAGCTTTACTTGAAGATATGAGATACTACAACCGTTGTGAACATTATATACCTCTCTCGACATTGCTTGCCTATGCGGCCTGGCAAAGACTTTGCAATGACAGACCACTTCTTAGAACCATGCTTTGCGACTAGCTTGATTATACAGTCATCTTCCTGAAATATCACAGACTCATTAATGCAATCTATAATCATGGCAGACTTCCTTATTATCTTGTAGCTAAGAGGATTTTGACACGCACCTCTTTGGTCCAAGTTCCTTTAACTAGCTCAGGATTCAGAACTTTCTGCCAACGATGCGGACACTGAACATCTGACCGGCCTGGAAAAAGTTCGGCTAAAATGGAAAGGAATCGCATCAGAGAAAAGCTTTAAAGAAAATAGGTAAACTTTGACCTTCTAATTAGAATAAATAATAGTTTAGAGGACAAAAATCATTTCTCTAGTCCACCAGATACCTAATTAGCAAAGAATATCAAAGAAGGTGTCTAATTTTTTTTTTTTAAAAAAAAAGCTATGGAACAAAAGAGTAGGGAAAAAAGTAGCACAGAGGTTCGTAGTTACATACAACACTTAATTTCTGTGGTCAAGATAAATAAGAATCAAGTAAAAACAAGCAAAAATGACTGTATTGTACAGCCATTCTCAAACGGCGAACCCCAAATAACTGGAATAATGCAGCAGTTTTGGTCATTGGAAGAAAAGGATACATGGGAATTAGGCTTGTGATACAATCAGAATAGCTATCCAGAACACCACTTCATGGAAAGTTAGGCGGTATCACCAAGCAGACCTAAAGAAGTTTAAAGCATTACAGACATAGGGAGATAGAGAGTGAAAGGGGAGGGGCAAGTGACAAAGAAACCCAACCCAGCCTAATAGAGGAGGCATGCCTAGTAAAACATGAACCAACTGCATATAAAGGGAATGAAGAGAGTGAGAATGCAGAGAGGCAAGGAGAAAACCAATAAAAAGAATAACAGCAGACCAGAAGTTCTAAATATCAATAGATGGACTGTCCATCTAATAGAAGACTAGATTAGAATTCAAACTCCATAATGGTTTTTTACATATATGAAATTACCTCTAAACATGTAAACTTTCTGTGCTTAAGAACGGAGTATATTGGGTGGAAAGTTAAATTACACTTTATATTTATACATTTTGTGTTATACCTTGCCATGCATTTAAAAGTATTGGCACAGCAGTATCAAATACAAATGTAGAAAATGTCGCATATATAATTTTGTTGGCTGAGGAAAAAACATGATGCACAATAAGGATACTTGGAAACATGCCAAAATATGTTAAAGTTAAACCATCAGAACAGTTTTTACCTATTTTCTTCCAATTTTTCCCATTGAATTGCTTCACAGCTTCAACCAAAAGATCATCCTGTACAAGTTATGGAAATTCAATTAATAAAATGATGAATTAATGATGACAGTGTCATTTCTTGAAGTCCTCTTTTTCTTTTTTGTGTTTTCTGGAAATCAGAGTAAACATTGTTTAACCAAACAAGGGCATATGATGCACTGAAACTCATTTGTGTAAGGAACTGAAAATCTAAGAAAGGACCGGCTGCTTCTTTAGGCCCTTTTGGCAATCTCAGTTGCATGCAGTGGTTAATTTGATGGTATTATACTTCAAACTTTTTCCTCTCAAAACCCAAGAGTAAAGATTATATGGGCTAACAACTGTATATGCCTATCAAAAGAAACTATTATGATACACCGGCACATAAAACTACTCACCTCCTTGTCTGTCCAGCCTCCCTTTGTTGATCTCCTAGTTGGACCACTCATTCTCCTGAAAAATAAGAACACAATTATCAGTATGATGCCTATCATGCAATGAACCTCACAATCCCAGGTGGCATGGAATGGAGAAATAGCAAGATGCCATATCCCAAGCTAATTCATGCACAACAAACAGCTGAAATATAGCAAATAAAGAAAGAAGATTGATATTCATGTAGTGTGACGAAAAAGACATTAATCCGAAAATGAAATAGTGGCGATTTGTCAAAACAACAAGAGTAACTCACCTAAAGACATTAATCTGAAAATGAAACAGTGGCGATTTGTCAAAACAATAAGAGTAACTCACCTAATTCAGTTTTGTCCTCAAGAGGTTAACAACTGAAAGAATATACAGTTCAAGAGAACACACAAATCGACAAGCTATGATTATCTGAACTCAAGACTGAACCAGTAGCTACTGATGTGACACTATATATATATATATATATATATATATGTATGTATGTATGTATTTATGTATGTATGAACTACTATCTCTCAACTATTCATCAAAAAAGATGCAATCTTCTGTACCAAAAAAAAAGGATGCAATCTTTTGCACATAAATCAAAACAAGTTAATAGACATTGCAATCTTCCTAAAAATATCTAACTTGCAAGGACAAAGTGTCAAAAATTCTCTACTCTATCTGCTCTAAATAGAAAATAAGCAAAAAAAAATAATCAAGCTATTACTATGTATAAGTATATATGAACTTCGTATATAATTATACAAGATGCAGTCTTTTCCACGCAAATCGAAGCACGTATGGAAAAGATGCGATCTTTCTAAAAAGAAGCAACTTCCAAGGCAAAAACATCGAAATTTCTGTACTTGCTGTAGATCAAACAGATAACCAGTGAAACTTGCCCGGAAAGAAAGCGGGGAAAGGATTAAAAAAAGAAGGATTTTTACCCAGGAATAGTGCCTGGAGTCATCTCGCAACTGCAATCTGAATCCGGAGAACACGATGGCAGAGAAATCTCCTGAATCCTATCATCCTTCCTGTCTTCCTTCTTTACTTCTTCCACCATCCCTGATTTAGATTCCAATGACCAAAGAAACAGGGAATTTAATATATAAAAAAAAGAAAAGATTTAACGAAATCGATATTCTCCTGTAATCAAAACCAAAAACAGAACACAAGATCCAAAGAGAGCGTCTGAAATATACCTCCAATAGACCGTTAGGATTTTGTTTTTTTTTTAATTAAAAAAAAAATCTCCCTTCGGCGCCGAGAGACTCAGGCGGCGAGATATCGCGGGAAAACACATACAGAGAGAGAGAGAGGAACGAGAGGCATAGGTAACGGTAGTATACATATGTTTTGAGTACGCCTCTGGTTTCGGGTTGTATCTTTCGTGCGAAAGATTGATTGGTCTTCTTTCGCAATCTCAACCGTTGGCTCGTATCTCCCCAACTTTTACACAACCCTCAAAGCGGATATTGCGAGATCCAACGGTTAAAGTTGCGAAAGAAGGGGAATCATTCATTTGTGCCAAAGATACAGCCCGAATTCCGTTTTGAAAGCTTCTCGGAATCACGCAGCGTGCGCTGGAAGGAAAGCGATAAGTAGGAAGCAGGAGTCGCCGTTGAAATAACGCAGCTAACGGCGGCGTCGTATCAGCTATTAAATTACCTAAATAAGCGAGTTTATGGTGAGATTTTTTTAATTAGGAAGTCGAGTTCGACCGGAATAGAACCCAACCCTCTTGTCCAAGTGGCGGGGGATAAAGCTCGGATGGTTGACTAGGCCTATGATTTAAGATCATAAAGTAAAGTGCATGAAAAATATAAAAATTTCCATTTCTGTATTTGGGTTCATATATTAAAAACCGAGAGGTCTCTTTAGATGTATACAATTTTTTTAATTATTTTTTAAATCAAATATAAAATAGATAAAAAAATACAATTTTTGATTTAGAAATTTTATTTGCAATGCCACATCCGTACAAGTTATACACCATCATGCTCCAAACATTTGGCGAGCCACATTACACCGTGATCCATCTCTGTCCAGCGCGACTTGGCTTGACACAGGATGATACGAACACGACGCTTGAAGTCCTACGTGTCTAAATTAAGTTTCCGCCGGCGTAACCGCTTTTGTCGGGTTTAATGATTAGTGATGGCCTTCCGACTCCTCCAGCCTCAGCGGAAACCAAGAACGAATGGGGGAGTCCATGGAAGGCGAACACTGCCGTCATTTAATGCCCGACGACGACCGGAGCGGAGCTCCACCGGAACCGCCGGTGCCGCCGGTCGAAACCGCTCCATTTGTTCTCTCCCCGTTCATTTAGTACCATGCACTCCGCCCACCTCGCCCTCGTCGTCCCATATAAAGAGACGAGAGGATAGAAATTGGGGCAATGAAGATCGAGAAAGAAGGAGAGGAAGGATGGTCGAAGGGACGCTGGAGGTGCTTCTTGTGGGGGCGAAGGGCCTCGAGAACACCGATTTCTTCGGTAAGTCACTCTTCCTTCTCAGATATTTTTCCCTCCTCTAATCTTGCTTCTTGTCAGAAGCTGTTCGACCGTTTTAAGATCTCCATGATTTTTTTCCTTTTTTTTTTTTATGATATTTAGGGTTGACGATGTTAATCTTTTTCCATGAATTATAGTTTTAAGGTTTTTGGTGGTGTTTTGATCGAAGTTTGACAGTCTTAAGGATTTCGATAACAAGAGATTCTTGACTTTTGGCGCGATTAGGGACGAGGATTTAATTTTGTTTGGAGATTCTTGTTTCGTGGATTCTTGGTAATTTTTAATGGAGGGTGAAAAGATTTTGGGGTCATGGAAATTCTTTAATCGGTTCTAGAGAATTTTTTTCCCCCTCTTTTGCTCTTAAGGCGGAGGATTTGAGTTTCTTCATGAGTTCTTGATGCTTGGGTTTTTGGTGTGTTCCACAAAAGTTTGGAAGTTTTTGAAAAGATATTGATTTTATTTCTTGTTTTGCTTCGATTTGTTATATGATCTTTTATTGTTGGGATCGGTTTCTGCAACGTGGTTTATTGGCCCTGCCCGCTGGAAAAAGGCACGGGTACTTGAAACTGACACAAACTAGGAGTTTTGTTCTTGTAACCCAGCAGCAACCTAAAAATCTTGGGCTAGAATGAGAATAGAGTGAGAACGTAGACATAAATGTAACAAAGATTATGTTGCAGACTATGCCTGGAGCAGTTTCACATAAGAAAATCGTGCATTTACCATCGAAACTTTTGTGGATGCAATCATGCAATATATACTTGTTTTGATTTTCTTTCTATTGACCATCGACCTTGCAGCATGTTAAAGGTCAAGAATGTTAATGCCCGAATGTTGTGTTGTATGTGATTTGAACGTACATTTATGAAGTCAACATGGATTCGCTTGTTATACCCAGTGGTATTTATGAACTGATAGCTTGATAATTTGGAAACCTAATTACCTTTTCTTGTATTGATGATAATTCTTATCTAGCTAACCAAACCACCTTTTTTCTTGGGGAACTTATTTCCCTGTGATTCTTTGATGGTTGATGATATATAAATTATCACTTTGACTTATTGGAATCTCATGAATGTTCGGTCATTTTAGACATCATTAAGCATATTGTGTCATTGTGTAAAGTTAGAGATATGGGACTGAATTCAGCTGGAGGAGTGGGTGACAGTGGGTGACACCTGTATTTTGATAATGGTGGTAGCACTAGGATCTCTCTCTCTCAAAAAAAAAAGGAAAAAGAAGAAAAGAAAAACTTCAAACTTATGAAATCATATCTCAACACTATGTGCTGCAATTTTGTTCAAGATTTTGTTTAAATTGATTTTTAGAGCCTATATTTAGATGAACCACAGATGATAAAGAGCATTGACTTTAGTAGATCAAGATGATACAGGTGGAGTTGTGGTAGCTGTAACTAATAGTATGAGCTTTCATGGACAGAGGTCTGAATGTATCTCTGAAGAGGTAGTGGGATATATGAAACAGGAGTGACATCCTCTTAGTACAATCAGAGATGAACAGAAGTACAATGGATCATATCTTAGTAGGATGAATCTTAAATAGTTCCACTTAAGTGTCACATTCGTGCTAGAACCACAATTCTCATTGTCAAGAAACAATCACAGTCATTATGACGGTATAACTTTGCTTCATTCACCTCAAAGAAGCTTCAAGTGACCTCTCCCTTTTTTGAGTTGTATTATATATCTTAAAACTAGGCCATCTCATGGCCATTCATCTGTGTTGCAGCTTGCATAAATGTGCATTTTTTATAAGTTCTGATTCCGTGACGTTTGATTTGACCTCTACCTGTGGAATCTTAACTTTTGAATCTGCATTTCCAAATATTTGTTTCAGTCATTCATTTGATGTCTTTATATTCAACAATACTGCATCTTCAAACAATTTATATTGGTGCTCCTCCCTTATATCAGTGATCTAATGCAAGCATAAGATTGAGTTTCCATTGCTTTTGCAATTCCCATTTCACCATAACTTCTTGAATTTATCATTCTTTTCCATGCCTTTTCTTAACTCGCCTTAATAACCATTTATTTATACTTAATTATCCAAAGCAATAGCAACCATAATTCTGGGAATGAAACTTATAGGCAAGGAAGGCGGAATTATCCCGAACTGTCCGGTTCGGAGTGTACCGAGTGGTACTGATAGTAGATCAGGACAGTTCCAGCAATGAAATAAAGAAACCAACAAGGGAGGGTAAGAGTGAGAAGGAAAGAGAGAAAGAGAGGGAGAGAGGGAAAGGGTGGCAATGAGCGACGGCCGTTGGAATAGGGCCGAGGGAGGGGGAGAGAGGGCTTCGAAAGCCCTCTCCTCCGTGCGCCAGAATAGGGGCAGAGCCTTTATTTGAAAGAAAACATGGGCTTCGATTCCTTTTCTTATTTTTTTCTGATTTTTTAAAGTGAAGTCGATAACCCCTAATTTTCTTCTTTGAAATTTTTTAAATGAAGTTGGTAGTGTGAGAAAAGGACCAAAGCTCTTGTTTGCTTTCAAAATAGGGGCTCCGCTCATGTTCCGACGCACGGAGCAGAGAGGGCTTCGAAAGCTCTCTCTCAAGCCCTCTCTTCCCCCTCCCTTGGCCCTGTTCCGACGGTTGTCGCTCACCGCGGCCCTCTCCCTCCCTTCCTCTCTCTCTCCCCTCTCTCTTCCTCTCTTTTCTTCTTCCTCTTCCCCTCCCTCCATTTTTCTCTCTACCATGCTCTCCTGCTCTCTCTCTCTCCCTCCCTCTCCCTCACTCCCTCTCTCTCCCTTTTCCTCTCTCTCCTTTTTCCACTCCCCCTCTTTTACCATTTTTTCTGTCGGTTCACACCAAAACGGCATGGCATGGGGGTATACAATACCATACTACCGGCCTATCAGCACAGATGCCGGTTCCAGTACTGCAGACCTTACTTATAGAATTTTGATTTTTCTGCAAATTAGTAGTTGAAGTCACTAAAGTGAGCCTTAGGCACGTCAACTGCAGAATAATAGATTCTGTAGTCATGCATCAAACACACCCGCATGTATATTTTGGGAGCGTTGCTAAAAGCCTGCAACAGCCTCTTGTATGCCTACTTGTCTTTTAGACTGAGGAATTGTATTAGAGAAACCTTGGCCACTTTGAGAGAAGACATAGTTCATACTATCCTTTTCCCCTTAGTTTGAAAAGCAGCAGATTATGTGTAAGAGAATAAGGTTTGGCCGTAGAATAACTTTATGTTTTTATGTTATGTATAATAGAAACATCAAATACAAAACCCCTAATATTTTGTGCAGGGGTGAGTCGGATATATTAGGTGCTCGTGTCCTTTGCTCACTGCCTTGTATGCCTTTTCAAACTGAACTGGCTCTGCTTACCTCTATAAATATGGATATTGTTGAAACCCTTTGCACAGTTACCTGAAAAATGTAATTATGATGTTTCTAAGACCAGGAAGCCATAAGCTTCAATATGAACCCTCTACGGATGAAGATAGCTGGTGACCTTTTGATTTACCCAGCCTCATTTAGAATTTTGATTGGACAATCCTTGTGCAGTTAGTGATCATGCCAAAGTTGTCCGAAACCAAAGCTAGGACTTTTCTATTGTGGATAAGAATTATTGGACATGGGATAATTTGCATAAAGAAGATTGCTCGTTTAGAGAAAATTGGGGCAAGTTGTGGTTAACGGCAGATCTCTATGATTTCATTGATTCTTTTCTTGAATCTCAATTGTCAGGTTTCGTTTTCCGTAGTGCGACCGCTCATATGGCTGCACCATGTTGCAGCTGCCTGCGCCAATGTCCTCTTGTGCAGGTTTTATATTTTAGATTCAATGGGATATTAGCCTCTTGAACTATAGCAACCTGTTCCTCCTCTTTCCTCATTTTTTTTTTCCTTTCCTCAGCCTCCCCCATAGCACATGCACACGGTTTCCTCTCTAGTTTAGCCTCATGCAATATCAAACTTTCTAGCATTGAGCCCTTTTGCATCCCCTTTTAAGTGTATAAAGAATACCTCAAAAACTAGAACAGAGTTATAAATAACTCAGATGCATGACACCATTCAGATTTTGAAGCGAAGAGCCGAACCCCACCTGGTTTTGTTGCATCAGCATCCGGCTGACTAAAGGAGCCCGTAATGAGATCAGATCGGGCGTTGTTGCCAAACCATGCCCTGCCCACGTCCAGCTGAAAGTGAAAGTTGGGCACCCCAAGAGAAAAGCCGAGCAGTAGCTTTAGCGCCAATACATGATGAGAAGACCTTCTTGCAAAAAGTAATCCTAGCGCATCATACTGATATCCCATCTCCAGAGTCCAGGGCAAGTTTACTAATTAGGTCATATCATCGCTAGTCTGCTAAAAGGATGTTATTGGCTCATTCTAAGTCTCCGAGGCAGTGTGTTCTACAAAGTAGCCTTGCATGGCACCAAATTTAGGGATCACAAATTTATACACCAATTACTGGTTTAATTTTGTGCCCCGACGATATTGTCGAATCACCTTCCCACTGGACTGCAGCCTGTTCTTGGTAGGGGATGGGCTCTCCTCTTCCCTGGAAGACGAGCAAATCTTGTCCGGCGACCCAGGTTTGACGGGTAGCTCAGCCTGGCTGGAGCTTTCCGGACTAGCAGCAAAAGCTGATGAAGCCAGGACACTCTTGTTCGAGTTCTGAACTGAACTGAGCTGCCGATCTAAGAAGTTTTGGATCTCGAGACTTTCCTCTAACACTGGGATATCACCTGCAAGAGTCTTGAATGCAAATTCGAGGCAAGGGTCAGGCCAAGAATCACCAAACGATAACGTCAGTGGGGATCCCACCACCTTATCATCGGTCGGTTCGCCCGCCTCCCCAGCCTGCTCTCCCAAGGCAGCTTCTCCATTCTGCTCCTCGGTTTCCTGGTCTTCCAGCACCACTATGTCTTTTGTCTGATCTGTTCTGAGCTTAGACATCGCCCACCGGAACCGGTAACAAATCCTCAAGTCATCTGCAGGAGGACCAGCTTCAAGCCCCGCCAGCCGTTTTGATGCCCGGCGAGGCTGCTGCGCGGCTGCCTTCCTAGTTTTGGCTTTGCTGCTCCCACCATTTATAGCCCCTCCATCGGGCTTTGCTTGCTTTTTCTCTGAGGGCGATGACTTCTTCACATCTTCTGGTTCTAGCAGCAGCTTCTGCTCTGGTCCTTGGATCATATTTTTCCCCAGCAACTCACCTTCCGGAAGTACCCCATTTTCCTGCTCCAAGCTCTCGGCATCTTCCCATTGAGTTGGGTATTCTATCAGCAGCTGCTCTGGTGCCATATCTGCTGGCTCATTTGGCTCCTTGTCAGACATTTCCGATGGCTTCACTGGTTGTATCTCATCGCCCAGGTCAAGCTGCTCCCACTCCAGCGAATCCAAAGCCCTGTTTGCTGGCTCCGATGGTTTCTCAATAAATCTCTCCCGCTTCAACACTCTTGGTCTACCCTTCTTAGCCTTCTTTTTGAAGCGCTGGATAGAATCCGATTTTCCGAATGCTGGCATCAGAACCTCATTCCTTTCCTTGTTTTCCATGCCCCTTGAGTGCTCGGCAGGTTCTGACAAGTCACCAGTTACTGGTCCAGACATCCTTTCACTCTTCGTTGTATTTTCTTCTACTGCATGATTGATGTTTGGAACAGAGCCCACAGACGAAGAACCATGAATGTCTGCAATACAAGAAGCTTGCATCAGGGGAGCGACTGAACTGCAAAAATTGAAACTTGATGGGCGACCATCTTTCTTCACTTCAGATACCCACATACATACATATGTATGCATGCATACATGCATCTACATATACATATGTGCGTGCCTATATTATATGAACTCGATGGGCAACCATCATTCTTACAAAAAGAGAGAGTTTTTGGTAGCAAAATAAATCTCTACTGAGTACTGAATGTTCCATTCTGATGAAGTTCGGAAATTTACATGGCAAAGAAGCATGATCCAAAGATGACAGGTT
Organism: Phoenix dactylifera; assembly: GCF_051530095.1. Taxonomy (NCBI): domain Eukaryota; kingdom Viridiplantae; phylum Streptophyta; class Magnoliopsida; order Arecales; family Arecaceae; genus Phoenix; species Phoenix dactylifera. The sequence continues at coordinate 20,712,193 of NC_143205.1, forward strand.
TGGTTTTTCATCCAGTTCATCAGTGTCGATCACCGCCTCTCCATTTGAATTTTGCATCTGTCCTGAAAAAAGGCATCGCCTCACAGCTATTCCAGGTGACTCCAGTTTGTTGGCTGAACTTGGGAGCTGCGGTGGGAAATAGGCATCCATGAGAAAAACAGGAAAGAACATCTAAAAATATATCTAGACAATATTTAAGTTGGAGGTATAGGGAATTTTAAACATTGAATTATTTAATGAAAATGAAGTCCTTCTCTGGCATCTCTACCAGTAACTGGCACAAAATTGAATGAGTCTGTGTCATATAAATGGTTGTAAGATTTCATGTTAAAGGGAAAACAGTGGCATATTTGCAACAGAACTGAAGACAATAAAGATGAATTACCTATAAATTGAATGTAAAAAATAAGTTTAAAAGTGCCATGGAAATAGAGTTCTTAGAATCAATTTAGTCACAATCTTAGCCAAAATCTGTGTGTTAAGACCCAAAAAAATTCAGATACAATTATAGACTAAAAGACACTAAACTTACATAGAACAGAGCTGGACAAACCAAAGAAGGATCTATTAATGCATCAAAAGGATGCTGAAAATTATTCCAGAAACATCGCAATTTATTTTAATATTCTTGTTATCCTCCAAACTAAGTCATGTTATGAAGAACAGCAAGTAAGAGATGAATTCTTTTTATCAATTCCACTAATACCTTTTAAGCTGAAACTTAATCCAATATTTCCATCAAAAAGTATTGCATTTAAGTAGTTAGGCTTCAGACAAGAAACTACAGGTGGAAGCGCAAGATGCCACTAATTACTTATCAACAAATACTCTTAGAAAAACTGTGACAGAAAAGACTAGCAAAACAGGGCAAACGTCCATCTTCATTTCAAAGGATCGCAGGCTCAAGATCTATTTCGCATCATCATGTAACTTCTATGTAATAAATTAGAATGTAAACATCTTGTTTTAGATTAATACATTTCAAATCCAAGATATACCTGTAATAGTTACAGGCTCTCAGACCAAGTTATACCCAATTCAGGAAAAGTTATGCACCATGTTGGAACTTAAATGCAGAAGGCTGAAAATATTTCACTATTGTGATATCTTGTAAGATTCATGATCATCTTGAATCTAATATTATCCTTTGCAATTACCATCTGCTTATGTTTCTGATAGGCATGCTTCTCCCTTTCCACTCCATAGCTGATATTGATGAGATTAATAGGTAAACCAGCAATACATTGTGTAACATGTAGATATGCTTTGATATAGCGAGCTGAACAAAAATAGGTAGAAAGAAACCACAAGAAACAACAGTTCTGTAGACTTACAGGATCTTCCTCTTCGAAGGAATATTTGTCATACAGGCTTCTTTTCCTCGGTCTAAATGCATGTTTACTAATTTCTCCAGTTTCAGTATAACGCTGAACATCCTTTAGTGTTCGAAATACATATCCAGATTCTGGATCGGCATAATACTGTAGCAATCAGGTCATTTATTATCAATATAAAGTCTTTGTTTAACATAAGCAACAAGTGTAAAACATAAAGAAGAAAAATGATGAAAATAAGATGTACTCCAGAAAAGCAAGCAGACAAATTAATCGAATTCTGCATTGCACCCAGTCAGATATAAGAAGTGATAAAGAAAAAGCAAAGGAATCTTGAAAGAAAACACTTTTAACAGTGTCACTAGTAGCTAACAACAGCAGATGTGCAAGAAGAGTATGACAGCAAGAGTTGTCATGAAGAGTTTAGGAGACAATACTTTCGATATTAACCATAACAAAATTAATTCAAGCATGGAATACAACAATGGTACTAAAAAGTTGAACTGCTAAAACCTCAAAGGACATGAAATTGATGCGGTCAACACATATAGATGTTGGATAGTAAGAATCCAATGTCACTGCCAACCTAAAGTCAGCTTGCCGCAATATCTTACTTTGCCTAAAAGCTATAGATTGATACGTATCCTACTTGCCACCTGTTCCAAGAGAATGGAATTATTGCACTTATTCACAGCCTACTTTGTTTACTACAGCAGGGAAGTCTAAATATGAATACTTAAAGACTAAGGAGGCCAAGACTGTGGAACAGGGCCATCCTGGTTCTTCCATGGAACAGAATGCCCCACGTCCCAACACTTAGTATGGTGGATGTCCTATCTCGTCCCAATCCATTTCTCGACCCATCCTATCTCAAAATTTGGGTTGGTGCCCCATCCCAACAACTGATATTTAAAATCTTGAAGGAGACCATTTTATTATAGATAAGCTTGACCTAAAAGACATAAGTTCTTATACGCAGAAAATTGGCTTTCTATCTTCCCTTTTGTTGGTAATCTGGATTCTGGAGTAGCATGCTCCAGAATATGAAATGAATCCAGAGACAAATGAATAAAGTCGTCGTTGAACATTAGGCGGCATGTGAAAACCCTGCCTATACATGGGAGATGCAAGATCACTCATGCCATCAAATGCATGATATGTCCCAATGGTTCAAGTACAGTATGCCGAATTATTTGGTTTGGGGTGTATTGAACCGAACTGGGATGGAACCAGGATGGTTCGCCCCTATTTTTCAAAAAATCAAGAGAAATGCTTGGTTCACACCGATACATGCTGGTATGGTCGCCTCCTCCCTTCTAATAATAGAGAGAGACCTGAGAAGGTCTTCGAAGCCTTCTTAGGCCTTCTCCTCTTTTTTTTTTTTCAAAGACCTTCCAATTTTGCAAAAAATGTGGATTTCAACAATTAAAGTCTAGATCCAACCTAAAACAAGGTATGGTAGCTCTCTCCCATCTAATGTCGGAAAATGGCAAAAAAAAGAAAAAGAAGTGGTCTTGCCAAAATTTTTAATTTTGGTATAATTTTATGATATGTTGTAAATCTATAGATAATCTACACAATAAGACCAAAATCTTTAATTTAGCGTCTATTTATTCAAAGTTTCAACATGATCATAAATATAGTGATCTAAATCCAGATTTGAATAAAATTGAAAAATAAGTAATCTTTGATGTACCCTACGGGCTGAGAAAAATATATATAGCACCCATAGTAGGGTGCTATATAGATCTGAGCTCAAATTAATTTTTTAAAATTTTTATATTTAAATTTATTTTTAATTTAAAAATTATTAAAAAATATATATGAAAAATTAATATTACATATTAGATGATTCAAGAGTATTTTCTAAGTAGAAGATATATTTTTCATCATAACAAAATTTTAATATTTTTAAATAATTAATAAACTGATATGTGCTTAATAGACCTACAGGAATAAAAAAAGACGGATCCAGAGCATGATATTGGTTGGAATCATGGGCAGATGCTCTCGGATCAGCATCTATAGAGGTGCAACTTATGCAATACAGATTTTAAGAAGGGAACTAACCAGGTTGAAGCAACATCTAGCTGGTGATTCCGACGTATCTATATGCCGAAAATGTATACAGAAGGTCCCACAATTGATGAAAAAGCACTTCGTTGATTATAGAGCAGCGAAGGAGAGGGCTATCCAAAAAAAAATGAAGGTGGATCACTTAGCAGTAGAGTCACTTTTCTATCACTTTAGAGAGTCAAAGGAGGCTTCTATTCCAAATGACAAGGAGGCGCACATCCAGACTGTCATTCAAACCAGCTTGGATAATTAGTGGTGGCAAGATGAAGTGGCTACGCACAGGGCTCAACTGGACCCTCATGCTACGAGTTGGGCTCTGGTTCTAAGGCCGACAGAAAAAATACAGAGTTCAGGAGGCCTTCCTCAGTCACGAAGGTCGTCAGTAGAGGCAGTGGCCATATTGCATTTATGTTAAAAACTTTTAGTAGTAGGAAGAAATCCTCCAAAAAGATTCCACTAGAGGCCGCCATATAATCATGCTAGGAAGAACAAGAAGAAGGATATGTGGCGAGCTATTGCATCCTAGTTTTACTTCAGCCATATCCCGGTGAATGCAGCAGGCAACATATATTATAGGTCTGTCATTTTCTCCATCCAAGCTGCCGGTTCGGGTGTGGATCCTCTAGGATCAAAGGATATCTATGGTGAGCTTCTTGCCAATAACAAAAAGCAGTTACAAAAGTGGATTACCTTATATCAGAGCAAGTGGCCCATATATAGATTAACGGTGATATATATTGGTCGGATTGGTCCTACCAAGAGGAGCATCAACGACTTTTTGATATACTATGATACGAAGATTTTCTTTCAGAAGTCTATTGATGCTTTCGATTAGGTACACGACGCCATGTACATCCTCAAATTGATGGAAGAGGTGATTGATCAGTTATTAGTGCAGATGATCACTAATAATAGACCGCAATATAAGGCCATCGGAAAGATCTTAATGAAGTGGCAACCACATATTTTCTAGATCTGCATATTTATAGACCTCATGTTGATGGAGATTGAAAAGATTCGTAAGGTATAATAGATAGTCGAGACGGCCTAGTCCATCATCAGATTTATTTATAACCACATATGGGTCTTATTGCTGATGAGGAGATACACAAGGAGGGAGATCTTGAGACCAGCTATGACACGGTTTGCTACTAACCATATTTCATTTGATAGCCTCCTTGAGAGAAAAGCAAACCTGTGTCAGATGTTTGTCAGTGTCGAGTGGCAGAAAAGTAGATTGCCAAGGGTCGGCACTAAGGGGAGCCATGTGGAGAGATTAGTGACAAGACAGACGTTCCAGCAGCAAGTCGAGAAGATAGTGAAGACTATCAAACCATCATTGAAGTGCATCGGACCGTGAATAGTAAGAGGTAACCCCCGATGGCCTTTCTATATCATATGATGGAGAAGGCAAAAAATAAGATCAGGAAAGCAGATCCAAAGCATGCCTAGGAATACATCGATATCATTGAGCAGCGGTGGATTACCAGATAGGCAGAAACTTGCATCTAGCAGGTAAGCAAGAACATTGAAAATTTGATTGCTTCTGTACTCGTAAAATTTTACTAAAACAATTACAAACTCTATTAGCAGCTTACTATATGAATCCAAGGTTTTAGTACACTAGGGATCGATATAGACAAAGCACTTATAACTGCCCTGCTCAATGTGATTTACAAGATAGAGCCTGATCTAAAAGTCTCGGCCTTATGTCCACAAGAGATAAGTTAATTTAAGTGGCATGCATAAGTTAACTTGTATCTTCAATCATTAACATATTATAACACGTATCTTTTATGCAGAAAAAAATATTTAGAGAGGGCACTGATAACTTTGGAGTCTTAGCAATTGTCATAAGTAAGAAATCTATGAATTCAGATATATTAAGTATCAACAATAACCATTACTTGATGTTTTATAGTTACTAATATGATATTATCTTATATGTAATTTTTTTCAATGATTTTGTAATTGAATGGTGGATTCATTGGGTCTGTCGGCGAGATATCTTAAATGGCTAGTCATCTAGATCCTCTTTTAAATGGTCTCCTTAATTTACTGCGAGTGCAACTAGTCCACCTTAACCCTCATCTGCAGCAAGTAGAGGAACTATTTGATACAAAGGCACCTCAACAACCTCATATATAGCCACTACAATCTGAAATTGAGGCTGAAGTGTATTCAGAAGGCAGTGGAACTGAAGTACATAGATCCAATCCATAATGCTTTTGTTCAGGATGAGAATGATACTATGATCAGATGGCTTTGGACTAGCAGCAAGAGCCAGAGCTTGATGAGCCAAGATTGCCTCCACGATCAGCTAGTTTCATAGCCAGCAAGTTTAGGGTGGATGTAAAGCAATGGGCAGATCATAATATTTTATGTATGTGCCTAGCTGATCACCACAACCATAGGGGCCAGTGGAGAGCAGATCATCGTATGACTCCATGTCAGAGACATTCTTCCAGAGATATGACCGAGAGTTCTTTAGATGAGACCATCATGCTATCCGGTCGACTCAATCAGGCAAGCGACATCTATCCTTCTAGTATAGCCAGGCAGAGGGGGCACGAAGGAAAAGCAGGCAACTACCTAGCGTAGTTGGAAAGAAAAAAAAGACAATTGCAGCCCCAATGGAGAGAGTGGAGTCCATTCACTCAAAGACTACGGAAAACAATGATGATAGTTCTGATAATCATAGAATTGGTGGCCAGAGAGGGAGTGGAGGGTATGACATCACTGTTTATGAAACAGTCGTAGGATGGTCTTCGATTCATTGGTGTTCCAATTTACATATACTACACAGGATAGAAAACATGGTGCATGAGCTAGTAGAACTTGTGAGGATAATGACAGCATACAGGAGATGGGCGCTTCAAGATCGCACAAGACACAATATAATTGATGTAACTGCAAATGACCTCGCACATTGAGTAGAATCAATAGATGTATAAAATTTCAAGGCGCATGCTGGATTCTATTACCCGCAATCATAGGCAGCTTATGACCTATATAGATATATATGGTGCATCTAAGGCACCATTTTTTAGTGGCTACTATCATATGCAGTCTAGAGCATCTTATGGGTCAGATTTTGCTGCCGGCACATTCAGATGGGCTCCTCCACTACCATATTATCAACTAGAAGACACCTCCCAGAGCTAAAACTTCAGTGAGAGATCCAAGACTAGTTATAACTCAAAGTCCGCACCTTGTGGGATGTGTATAGGACTACAACGTCATTTGGCTAGAAGGATGGGCTAACGTGCCTTCTAATTATGCTAATGATCCCAATATCTATGAAAATAATTGACACTCCACCAGATTTTAAATGTCGGAATGTATGTTATACTTTAATATCTCTAATTGATTGTATCATTGCATGTTTTGTATTGTAATAATTAATTTTAGATATTCTACATTGCTTATTACATCCAAACTTCAACTAAGGGTCAAAAAGCATCATTTAAGGCAAGGTCCGCAATCTCAGTACCGGGTACTATATTGAAACCTTACCCGTTTGATTCGGTATGGTACGGTACACCTCTATGCCAAAATAGCTCTCTTACCCATTTTCTCAATTTTTATCTTGGTACGTCTCGGTACGGACCGGTACATGCCTCGTATGAGCCGGCACGCATCGGTACGAAAGGTACAGAGCTTGTACCGACTCGAAGGAGTGTTTCATACCGGTTTTCTCCTAGTATAGTATGGTACGCCCCATATTAGACGGTACGGGATGGTATGACAAATCTTGATTTAAGGTATATCGGATGATAAAAATATCAAATCAGAATTTTAACCCTAATAAAAATATCAAAAGACATCAAGAAACATCAAATTAGAGTTAAAATCATTCAAAACACCAAGAAATTTGATTACTTTTCATTAAATGTTAAAAAAAATTAAACAATAAAAAAAAATGGTGTGCTGGTTCGGAATTGGCATGCCGCATCATACCATGTGTTAGTATGGTACCGAACCAGTATCGTACTGAACCGGTATCTGACCGGTACGGGCACAATACCGGTTCAACTTACCTTGGGTTCAAGAGATAACAACCTAGGTTTTCTTCTTCTACCTCTCCTTCAAAAAGGTAGCAAGAAGATAATATAACATTGATTATGAAAGGCTCAGAAATAGGTTATGTAAGGCTCATAGATAACGATGAATAAAAGGATAGAACACATTTCTAATGTCCAATTCATCTACTTTGCAAGGTTAAACATGTCCGAGGTTGTTAGATTTTTTTTCTTTTCTATTTCCCCATTGTTTGTGTTCTCTTCCTTTTTATGTGAGGCAGAAAGTTTAGATATCAAGTTATCCCTAATATAAACTTTCCATAATACTACCATTTGATGAACTTTTGTAGTAGCAGCAGCATCTGACAGGTAATAGTGTTGTTAATTGTAAACATAAGTATATCCCTCCTTTTCATTCATATCAAGAACTCCTTTTAGCTTATTTGTGCTGGCAAGATGTGTGGCTTTTGCATAATGTAAATATATGACTAATCACTTGTAAATGTGCTGCGAACATATTAGAGCACGGTCAACATAGATATTCAGGATGCTTGATAATTAAACCATGTCCAAGCACTAGTATAAAGTTATTAAAAGTAGCTTATGCTTCAACAAATGATAAAGTAGCCTATCTTAACATGCTAGTTTCAAATCATTTTACAGACATGCTAATCCTTTCGTGCCAGTGTGTGCTACTTGATCGGCAGGAGGAAGGTAGGTGGCACTGAAATCCTTGATGCAGACAATTATGTGGGCACTGAACGATTGCACATAGCTGCTAAAATTTTCCCACTATGTCAGCAAAAAGAAGAGCCATATGTAGAAACATGCAATACTCATTGGACCTCATGCCAGAAGTATATGCATAAAAAGGATGTTGTTGCAAATCATGCAATACTCATTAGACCTCATGTCCAAAGTGTATGCATAAAAAGAATGTTGTTGCAAAAGGCGATTACCACAAAAAATAACTTGCACAGCCTTTATAAAATGTCACATTGCAAGTTGATACTTAGCAAAGAATAAATATATGAAAGTTGCCAGATAGCTGAATGGCTATAATATGCAACAAAGCACAGTACATGTCCTCAAGCACAGAATTGGTACTAATAGAACAAGTTAGTATTTATGGCATGCATACAATGAAGATGATTGATTTTACCGAACAGCTGGAATAATGTGTTAGAAAATAAAGCTAGAGTTGCACTGGTACCGGGTCTCTTCTGAATCCGCTTCTGTTTTTTTTTATCCTAATTTCTTTGTACCATCCGTGAGGCAACCCATCTGGATAAAACTCAATTTGAGCTATAACCTAGGCAGAATATGAAAATTCAGAAATTATACATGATAAGTGTAAAGTGGATAGTGGATAGAGAATAAATACAGGGTGCAACAAACAAGAAATCTTTTGGCAGAGTACAAACATTCTCAAGAGATTCTGCTTCACAATGTCTTGTTTGATCAGATGTGGGACCGTAAATCTTCCCAGACTTAACAAACTGAAGCACATCTCCCTTGGAATAGAATCTGGATCCAGTGGAAGGTTCAAAGTAGGACTACAAAAAATATAAATGCACATGAGTAATCGGAGCCTACTTCATCAAACATTTATTTGTGCCAAATTGGTTATTGCTTCAACCATGTATTTTCCATCTTTTCTCAATTTGTAATGCACTTCCGATGCAAATTACTAAAATTTCCAGGAATAATATAAAGTAGCTAATCTGATCTATGCTGATATGATATCAAGAAAGCATAGGGAAAATGCAATTTGTGTTATTGAAGCTTTCAGCCCGTAAGACTAATGTCCAGCTTGTTGGAGAGGAAAACAACAGCAATTCTGGAATAAGAAGTCCATCTTGATTATTATCTTATTTGTATCCAGAAATAGCACATAAGAACCAAATGTTTCAAAAGTTTGCAGCAGGTATGTTTATGTAGAAAGAAAAAAAATATGTACATGTAAATCAGAAGAGGTTAAAAATTTAGTTCTTTGTTTAATCAGCTAAAATACTATTCTTGAAAACAGAACATCAACCACAACTTCACTTGATTATAAATAAATTAAAAGGAAAACAGAGTTGGAGTCGCTGATCCAATATTTGTTTATTCATACAATAAAAGATTATTTTTATCTGCTAAAGCCAAATCCACAATGGGAAGAAGTTCAACTTCAAATGTTCATATTTTAAATCATAGGTGAAGTGTATTGACGTGAACAACCAACTTTTGTGACCCAAACGAGAGTGAAAGAACTTCCTCAAACCTATGATAACAAATACACGTTTGGATCTGCTACAATGGTATGTCTTTTTATCAAGGGTAGTTTTCTGTGATCTATTAAACAACCACACATATTGCAATATAACAGAACCATGGCCAACTAACTCGGAATGTCATTCAGCAGCTTCAGCCTCCTTGTCATCTTTCAGATTTCTGGTTGGGGCATGGGAGGCCTTTAATCTGTTGGAATATATGATTTATTTTCTAGAAACTATAAGAACAATATAGACCAACAAAATAATTATAAAAAGGAGAAAAAAGGTGGGCTATGTTGTTGTCATCCTTTCTAACATGAGCACCCTTTTTTCTTCCCTAAAATATTGCCTAGAAAGAGATGGAGGGGGTAAATGAGTTTATATAGAGGGGATTGCATGTGTCCGTATGCATGTGAATCATAAAACACCTATCACTACAGATGATCAAACCACCTGGTGGGTAACTGGTGCACGTACGCCATGCTTCCTCCTAAATTTATATGAGCAAAATTACTAACTTAGATGCTAATTGACATCGCTCACTAAGCAGTTCAAGGAAACCTGCTCCACTTCTTTCATCACCGCAAGGACCAGAAAGCTTTCCCCACCAGAAAAGATCAACTTTGATCTCCAACCCAGCATCACCATTAGATTAGCAGCCATGCACTAATAGTTATCAAGAAAAGCCAATACCTTAATGTCTTCTTCACATAGATATGGTGGAAAAACTGAACATCTGTTTGGCAACTGTACTTACATTGAAATAACCTTTCCTATGCACTAGAAAGTGACATCCTACTTAGTTTAAAGGTTCAGCTGTGGTACGTAGTACATGCATGACTACAAGCAAATGATAGAGAACCTTGAACTTTTCTTCCATCCAGTCTTATTGTCATGCTGCTTACTTACAATCACCTCAGTGTTGTAGTTGCCCATGGCACTTGATTACAGTTTGACGCCACTTCTAGAAACCATACTTAACAGTTAATACTTAACACACTTTTAGACACCAGCAATTGTAGAGGAAATAACTTCCTTATATAGTAGCGGTAAACCCTAGTCCATCCGACCAAAATATCAGCCATCCAACCCAAACATTAGCCTATCCAACCCAAACCTTAGCTCATTTGACCTGTAATTTTTTCCATCTGACCCAGTCCTTTAGCCCATCTGACCTGAACCCTAGTGCATCTAACCCAAACCCTAGCCCATCCAGTCCAACCTGAACAAAGCCTTAATTGACCAAATCAACACTACTGTATCCTAATCTAGCCAAATCAACCCATATGATTACATCCAATTACACCTGATCAAGCATGAGCACACCAAAACATGCTCAATCAAATTCTTTCGCAACTAATCCAACCCTTCCTTATGACTTTATCATCCTCCCTAACCTAATTTATCCTGATTTGAAGACCAAACATGCCACGAGCCTAATTAGCCCCTAAATCCTCCACATGGTTGAACCCTTAATGAACCAAATATAGGTTTGTATTAGCCAAGATGTCATTGAATCCCTTGATATCCTCATGAATGACCCATACCCTCTTATGGGGGTGTACTATGATAAAACCACTCCTATCTTAACCCTCCATTTCCCTCTCTCCTTGGGACCACTTGCCAAGTAGCATACCAAGAGGCCTCCAACTCATCATTTCTCCTAACTTGATACCTCCTTTGCTCTTCTCTTTCCATCTGTCTGCCCTCACACAATTCTCATATATTCCATCCCTTACATCTAACCCCAGCTCCACTTAATGGCAACCTAAGATTTTCTCCCATAATCAATCTCATCCATTTGGATGCTAAATTCTTAAAAGACTTAAGTAACCCTAAACCATCCCCCTAGATCTTGGTGTCCTATGTTTGGCGTTCATGTCCTTCCTAAAAGACTTAAGTAACCCTAAACCATCCCCCTAGATCTAATAATATTCACATTAATGCCACCATTAGCATACATTGTTGGATCACTATCCCCCTCTATTACAACCTCCTAACCATTCGTATATCCTCCACATCATCTATCATTTTGCGAAGGGAAAGTTCCAATAAATTCCTCCATTTAACTCCCCTCATCACCTTCAAATTCAACTCTCTCCCCTAATCCCAACCCTCCACTCTCTCCTTTAATCCTAGCTTTCCAAAGAAATGCAATCAAACAAATACACCTTTCTTACATCTCCACCATCCACCTCTTCGTTCCTATCTTCATACCCTTTAGCCAATAAGATCTTGCCACATCAAATTCATCATAACTCTTATATCCTTTTAGATTGAACCATAGGCCTCAAACCAAACCCCATCCTCTCTACAAAATCCAAACACACTCCAAAGAGACATGTCTTCCATAATTCTCCAACAACCACCTTTATAATCTTAGTTTCATACCCTTAAGTCAATAAAGCCTTGCTACCAGACATGCTCAATGAGCATGCTAGGCCGGGATCCATCTAAGGTACCACTTAATTTAGTCAAGCTTGGGCCTGGCCTTTGGGCCTACTTCCCAAATCCGAGCCCACTACTTATTCAGCTTCAAGCTTTCGGGCTAGCACGGGCTTCTAGGACCACCTTTTGCTAAAGAATTTCACTCTCCTAAAAAAAGATGCACACAATCGCCCATGGAAGGGTTTTGAAGGAAACCCTAGAAGAATGCAACTCTTATTCACCCCGATCCAATCTCCCCAGTCCCTTCTTCGAGCTCCGTATCTTGTCCATTGCCATCAAACTCGCAATCGCTAGATTCCCAGCTCCAATTGATTCGATGGTGGAGTAAAAGCAACACTGACATGAGACATGAGTCTACCGGCAGGATTCGACACTTGGATCGAACCAAGACCATCAATGTAGCAGTGATTGAAAGCCAGCTGATTTGATAAGATGTGGGAGGGGGGCAATCGAATGGTGGGGAGTGGCTCATCGGACAAAAAAGGGTGATGGAGGAGGGTGGAGTAGCAAGGGGGATGGATCTCATGCCAGGGAGTTGGATGGGGCTAACTTTAGTCCGGCCTTTGGATGGCTATCAGCATCCCATTGTACGGCCTTGCTGCGCCAGTATTGCTACCCCTCCCCTTAATCAAAGACATGATGATGGAGCTCGACATGACCCTCTACCTAACTCCACTACAAACAAGGCTCAGGCATGGGTCACCAAAGCATGGGTTGGCCATATTATATATTATATAAATTCAGGGCTTGGGCTAGGCCGATGTAAATCTGGGGTTGGCACGTTTAGTAGCTGGGTTCAAATGCCAAGCCCAGCTTGGCTTGCTAGGCTTAATTTCCAGGCCTAAGCCTGTCTGAAATTCTTCAAACTTAAGCAGGTTGGCCAGGCCGGCCGGGATTTGAATAGGTCTGTTTGCCACCTCAAATCCATCATAACCCTTAGATCCCCTAGGATTGAATGACAACCCTCAAACCAAGCCCTCCCCTCTCCACATAATCCTAACCCTCCAAAAAGAACAACCTAAGGAAACACACACTCCCATCATCTCAATTCTCCATCGGTATCACCTTACTAATCTCCCCTCAAACCAATTTAGCTAATAGAATTAAGCCACTCGGCCTCTCTTTCATAGCCTTTATATATAGGACAACCTCACCCCTTATTAAATTCCCAGTCCGAGGATCCCTCACCTTTCCCTATAAATATCCCTTTCCCTCTCCCAAAATCCAACAAGAAATGATAGAAATGGAAGAAATCCATTGAAACTAGGCTAGAATTTGGAAAATCTAGGAAAACTCTAGTCTCTTGAACCTCTCCAAACCATAGCCATCTCCCTAACCAACTTCCTTCTCCTGGCCCTATCGAAACCCTAACCCTAACCCTCCACTAGCCACTTGACAAGGAAGAAAGAAGGAACTTCAAAAAAAAATCAAGCACCTATATCCCTTTCTCCTCTTCCTCCCCTTCTCTCCCTCTCTTCTTTTCAATTTCTTTTATTTTTGTCATGCATGCATAAGCCCTAAGGATGGATTAGGAGATCTATTACTCTTTGGGGCCTTCTCATAGGAGGGGTGATAGGGGTACACTCATAAGCCTTTCTTCATTATTAAACTGCATCCTTACCCATAAGCCTTATCCCATTAGATAGGTTCCTAGCAGCTTAGCTAGTTGGCAACTATAAATCAAACCCTAGGCCAAGGGAAGCCCTGAACAACAATCAAAACACTCTCTCAAAGTTCAAAGCGGGTAAAAATCATTATTAAGTTCAAGAAAAATTCACAAGATGAATAATCATCCTTCTTCCACCAATATCTCTCTTCCACTTATTCCCTTAATATGATTTGTTTTTTGTTTCCTTACACGTCCCACATTCTCCTCTTAGTGACCTAACATATCTTTATTTATCAATAAGCTCCTTCAATGTAACTCATCTAGACCTTCTTATCAAATATGCAGACTTTGAGATTTCACAGAACAAGCTACATTAAAATGTGTTTCTTTATACCGGATCCACCAGTCAAACCTATTCTTAGTTCATGATGTGTCAAAGAAGCACATATTACGATCCGCCAACATTGTTACAATTTCAGAAAATCAGTGATGAGCAGGAGATATCAAGTGGAAATATGACTACAACATAATGAAATGAAAGGTGAAAATGAAAGTCATTCCTTGGTTAGAGGCCCAAATTAGAAGATTGAAATGGAACAGTAAGATAAACGAACAACAGAACAGAAGCTTCATAAGGATAGATGTATTGTCTGCCCTATTTTACATAAAGCACTATAAGCAATTAGAACTAACATAGGAGTTAGTCCAATATATAGATGTCTGTGTGTGCCTGCTGCATGTATTATAAGATCATTTTCTTTCTTGGCAAGCCATGCAGTAACATTCACCACATAGTAATGCTCACTGTATGGCTCCAATGAAATAAGCATGGAAGTGGCAATTTACTAGTGATAACTTAAGGAAAAATATCTGGTGATAAAATGGAAAGATAGTAGGGCTGTTATGAATAACCAAGTATGCATTCAGTTGACAGTTTTCACAATACCATGTATATTTGTTGTGCTTTTGAGCCACGTCTTTGAGTTCTGATCTCCAAAAGCCATCCAGGAGGCAACCATTTGAATGAATTTTTTACTTGTCGCACAGGCTAATTATCAAATAAATTTAGTAAAGTATAACGATGAAAAACCAACAATATCCAATGACATCAAAAAGTCTCTGAAGCTGTAATTAATATTATAAAAAAAAAACTTACTCGTGGACTTTCGTCTCCAGAACATGCTGATATTTCAGATTCATGACCATCAACCTTTACAACATTGAGATAGCGCATAACTGCCTCTTTTGAGCAGAAAGTATAACTAGATACTGGCGATGTGTAATACTGTGCAATTCAAAAATGGATGAAATAGTCTTAGTGATGCCATGCCATAACCTCTAGCTTCACCATTTTCTTAATATTTTTAAGCATGAATAGGTTATCTAGATCTATCAGTGATATAGACTCAACCATAGTTCCAAAGGGAAAATTCAACTAATCAAAAAAACAAAAGAACTGCAGTTCCTCGCCCCAATACAACCTATGTAAAAGTCTCAGCTGATGTAAACTGATGAAATCCAACATATCGGCCATACAATATTGTACATATCAACTTATATTTTTCAATCACTTCTTTACTACATTAAATAGATTTTCTGAACTAACAAGTTTCAAAATTGACACTTAAGTATGGTTGACAGTCTTGGATTTACCATATCTGCCGAGATATCTCAGTCCTAAATTATCAGCTGAAATCTCAGAAGTCTTGATTTCCTCCAGATTTCCCACTTACAAGATAAACTGAGATCTTGCTTCATCTCAATCTCAGTCACTCGCTGAGATGATATGCTGGGATTTAAAAACCTTGCTTCATACTGCGTTTACCATTTTGCTTGTTAAAGGCCTTTTTTCCATTAAAGCTTACCGACACCAACATTCATAACTATCACATGATGTTGTGAAAGCTTCTTACAACATAAACCTATGTAACATACATAGATACATACATACATACATACATTTACTTTCATATATACATACATATATAGATAGATAGATAGATAGATATAGATGCCATGTCTGCATGCCTAGGTTGGAGGCTGCCGTGTCCGATACTTAGGGTACTTGGACACTTGGGACCCATGCCAAGTCTGTAGGTAACACTATGATGAATTGCCAAAAATTCTATTTGAACATTTATTTACAAACACACATATAATTATAATCTTGGAGAGTATGCTCTGTAAATATGACTTTAAATAAATTTACAAGTAAAGAAATATTTCAAAATATCAAATTCACAAATAAATCTACCAGTTCTAGATGAGACACTGTTTGATAATCATTTCAATATCAAATTGTTTTCCATGTTTTGCAGGTGATATATGTTTGATTCATTTAATGATCATGAATACATTGATATATATACACACATAAACATATATCAATAATAAATAAACAAATAATAGTTGCAAGAGTGCTAACGAGTTCACTGCAACAGGCAATGATTAGGATCATAGTTGCAAGCACAAGTTGCCAGAAAGCAAATGGTCCCAGTGAATGAATTTAGTGATTGTTGGCATCCATGTAATTGTCAACAATCATTATGATTATATCGTCATGCCCACTTCATTCAGTCTTTAGCTGTTCTAACCAGGTTACAATTTTTTGGGGCTAAATCAAATAACTGACTCGAGCAGCTAATACGTGGCTAGTTCGTTTTGTCTTTAGATGACCTAACCAGGTCACAATAGTTTTGGGCTAAATCAAACATAATTGATTTGAGCAGCTCATACATGCACAGCCATTGTTTTCCCAAGAACTGATTTTGGAAAGACATCAAATTGTACCAAAAAAAGACATCAAATTGGCAACTTGAAAGTTCCCAAGAACCCTAATTCTTATGGACTTTTCTAGAATGCTGCAGACCTGCAACTCACAACATATTCATTTCTAAAAAGTAGATATACAAAGAGATATGTGCATAATCAAATATATACAAGCATACTATAGTTAAGTAAACAAATTCCAGGATGATGTCCAAAAGTCCCCTTTTTCTTCTGAATTTTCTATGCTAATCATCATCTCAAATCCTTCAAGACATTTCAAATGCTTAGACATTTACATGAGTATGGGATAAAGGATAAACTGACTTTGTAAAGACATCAACTTAGCAACTTGAAAATTCCCGAGAACCCTAATTCTTAAGGACTTTCCTAGAATGCTGCAGACCTGCAACTCACAACATCTTCATTTCTAAAAAGTTAGCAAATTTTATCCAGCTATCTCATTCAAACGCATTAATGTTTCAAAATCTGCTGCTACCGAGGATTTTCACCAACATCAGCCGCCAAAATCTTCCAAAACTCGGACGCAAGGCCCTTGCTCCCGTTTTTACCAAATCGAGCTACCGATCAATGGCATGTGAATCCAATCAACCAGTCGAAATCGCTTACCGCCTCTACAGAACGGCGCATTTCCCTCAACAGGAACCAAAATCGCCGAACTCTTGATAGATTACGTTCAAAAAAAGAAAGAAACGATCAGGAAAAACAAAAAATCTCCAAGATCGTCCATTTTTACCATCTCAGAAACAAAGAAACCAAACTCTTTCAAGAAAAGATCAAAAAATCTCAAAGGAAAGATAAGGCGAAGGGGGAAAGGAAAGATACCCTGTAGATGTTACCGTTCTTCCCTCTCCTGACCTCCATGGTCCACCCATCCGGCAGCCATTCCGGCGGCTCCTCGACCGACATTCCGAAAACTGCAACCTCCTCCGCCTTCTCCGGCGTCGACAGCTCCTCTTCCCTTCCTCCCTTCGCCGGCCACCTCCCCACCCCCAACGCCGCCACTCTCTCTCTCTCTCTCTCTGGCGTTTTTCTTGCAGCAAGATACAGCATTATAGAAGTGAGAGATGTCCGCAATGCACGTGTTGGAGGGGATCGGGTTCTGTCGGAGGCCCACCGGAGATCGGATGGCTAGAAATTTTTGTTTCCTGCATTGTTTCTCTTTTTTTCTCGTTGGTCGGGTTTCTCGTGGGTCGGCGGTGGAGAGAATTTTGTCGTGGAGCGGCCGTACCCTTATTGTTGTGTTATAATGACGGTATTCGTTAGCGGCGGCCGGGCTCCGACTGCGACCGACATGGTTGAGGAAATCTAGGCACCCATTCTGTCATCGTGTACGGACAACCCGCATGCAGACGCCCATCCTTGGCCGTCCGTTTTCAAACTCTCGATCGGTCGCCCAAAACATTTGATTTGATTTTAAAATAATATTTTATTTTTTTTTAGAGAAAACTAATAATATTTTTTTTTAAAATAATATTTTAAAATGTAGCACGAGTAGATTTAATGATCACGTGAATGGAATTTTATTGCTGTCGCAATTTCAATTTTCAACCCGTATTTGCTGCCTTAGGATTTTGGGGGCAAAGGTTGATATGTGGACCGGGCTATTGAGTTGACAGACTCCAGGCCCAAGCTTGGCCCAGTTTAAGTCAGACTGAAAGGAGAGATGGACATTGGGCCGTGCCGGGCCTACCGGGCCACAGACCAAACAGGCTGTGCCTGGCCCGGCCTGTTACTAAACGGGCCATGCTAGGCACGGCCCGCTTAATCTAAAGGCTAAGCCCGGCACGGCCCTAGGCCCGTGGGGTGGCGGGCCATGCCGGGCCCGGCACGGGCCGTGCTAGGCACGAGACGAGCTGTTCAAAAAAAAATAGCCATTATAGGTGGCCCATAACGGCTATTTTTTTTGGCCCATAACGGCTATTTGTGGCTTTTTAACCATTTTGCCCCTCCCAACAGCCATAAAACGGCTAATTTGAGGGGTATTTTGGGGAAAAAATTGAAGTCCTATAAATTTGTGCTTGGCTCACAAATCGTGCCAGCCCAGGCCCTTATGGGCCGTGTCGGGCTCGGCCCGCGGGCCAGAAATCCTTAACCCAGCCCGGCTCCCTTTTATGAGCCGTGCCCAGCACGGCCCGTTACTGTAGCAAGCGGGCCGTGCCGGGCCATGGGCGGCCCGGCCCAATGCCCACCTCTAGCTGGAAGTCCAAGCCGAAAACGCCCGTTTCTTAATTGGCCCAACCTATGTAGCATGTAGGCTGAGATGTGGCCCATTTACCGGCCCAAATCAATCCCCGCATGACTGGTATAGTTATACTTCAAAACGTGCACCCCCTCTCGCTCTCTCTCACACATACAAAAAATATTAGATGGACCAGATTCACCGTGGATCTGGAATGTAATCACTCCATTTTTCCTCGATCTTTGTTTTTTGTTTTATGGATGATAGTAATACGACCTAGAATAATTTCATCCTCAGTCCATGGTAGAACTTAATTAGTCCACCTAATAGTTTCTGCATGCACATACACATTGCTTGCATATATGGTTTTGATATGTATATGCTGCATGAGGTACAGCAGCATTATTCTAAGAAAGATGTCTGCATTTTGTGCATATATGACCACTCTTAAGCACACTTATGCTGGATTTCTGAATATATTTGATGATATAACTGATCTATCAACCTCTGCTTCCATGACTATTAGCTAATGCTATTTGCTAGAAAATTTCCTCAAAAATGTGTGTATATATATATATGTACACACTCACATGTACCCATATGCTGGGCTTCTGCATTCATGCAACAAATAATTGATTCATCTACCTCAGCTTTCACCTAATTAATTACGCACGATTGACGATTTATGTGGAAATCTTGGTACACAGCTATTGGACATTAGCCACTTAATAATCTCTTGGTATTTCATATTGCTGACGACTGCAGATCATGTACTTATGGTAAAAAAACATGAACAGAAAAGTCTGATTACGTTATTCTTATTTGCTAACTCAGCAATCCAAGAAAGCTTTCCGTCACCTCATCATCCTTCTAAAAGAAACTAATCAGGAAGCCGATAGATTTAATCTGATGTAAGAAGAAGGAAGCAGTCACGAGTCTGAGGTACTTGGATTCTGTGCCAATTATTTCAATCAATCTTATCATCATATGCATAATTAAACAAAAATGTTAAAATTCAATTCCTTCTATGGACTTTTTGGAAGGGGGGGGGGGGGGGGGGGAGATGAAGTAGAAGCAACTCTTATCTCAGTTCCCACCTCGCAATCAAAGCTCATACAAGAAAAATTATAGTTAGTTCCATAGCTTAGGTATTATTAGACCTTTATCTTTTCTTCGTTTGTTAATTCTCTAAATCAAGCATGACTTCATTTTTTTTTTCAGTTCCACACAGAGGATGAAAAGAAAATATACATCTTCTATGGCCAAAAGTAGAAGAAACACTGCAATCAAGTACAGTTGCGGAAACTCTTAACAGAAGGCTTCTATGAATCTTAATCATCAGTTGTGAAGGCTTCTATGAATCTTAATCATCAGTTGTGAAGCGGGTTTGGACCTTGCGGTACCGCTCTATCAGACGCTCCATGGATGGGACTAAAGTCATCGCCATCGTAATTGATCGCCCGCGAAGGAGAAATCCTGGAGAAATAGCCAGTGGATGATGAGTGCTCACCTTGCCAACTCTTGTCCGCCTCCTTTTGCGTAATTCTGATGCCATGGCTGAAATTAGATACTTGGCCCGCCACAAGTAATATAAGGAGGAAGAGAGACATGGATGGCAGATGGAACTTCTTAAGCTTCATGGTGTTGGAGAAAGAGAAGTATAAGAAAGAGAATGAAGATTGAGAAGAGAGAGAAAGTAAGGTTGGATTGAGAGTTAATTAGTAGAAATGCAGGACGGTAGGGATTGTATTGACATGGGACCATCTCTAAATGGTGAGAAAGAGACATAAGTTTTCTATCAATCTACCCTTTCGGAGTTCTTAAATTGCCCTCTCTTTCTCTCTCTCATGCGTTACAACGGTTGGTTTTGTGACTTTTGTCATTAGGAAATCTTGCAGGGGCAGTTTGCAAGGGAAGATAAGCTGAAAGATCTCTTCATAACAAGATGATTGTTGACTTTCTTGCCTAGTTGGCAACACGCAAGTTACTGGTTATTATAAATTATAATTTTTACGAGTATGGATAATTAGGCAGCTCTTGGAAAATGATCTCAACATGGAAGATTGATCGTCCATGCCCTTTTTTGTCGCTGAGAGGGATGCTTCATATACATCTAGTACGTATGCATCCAAAAAAGTTAAAATACAGCGTATCTTAGAGCACACTAGGCAGCTCACTCTTTCCAACCCAAAAAGTATTTTCGGAGTGGTTAGCCACATACAAAGCTACCTAGTCCGCAATCTTGTTGGCCTCTTTATAGACATACATAGTCCAAAAGGCCACCTCGCCATATACCATAGCTTGGATGCTCTTTATCAAGTTCTTCTTTTTTTTTTTTTTTGCTAAAATGAAAATATCATACAAAATGTGTACGGATACAACTAAGAAAGTTAAAAAGCAGTACATCCTGGAGCGCACGAAAAAGCTCCCCCTCACCCACCAAAAAATGATCCCCTGAATGGTTAGCGACAAACGACGCCACCCAATCGGCTGCCTCATTGGCCTTTTGAAATATATGTTGCGTCTGAATACCCATCCCACCACAAATTATAGCCCGAATATCTCTCAGTAACAGATGGTAGTCGCCAACCCCCCGGCGGCCTGCTGGATCCAATCGATGATCGTATGATGTCTCTAATGATTTGTTTTGAACTGCAGGTCAGGTCTTTGGCACCTTTTCAAACTTGGTTCATTGAGCAAATGATCTATCTACCTATGGTGTGCTCATTTACTTTATATCGCTGCATGTATAGTTGGACATGAACGTGGGGTTGATCCACACACCAAGAGTCAGTTTAGGAGGCAAACTGTAAACATTTTCAATAACAAGGCAGTCCAATTAATGTACTGAGCTTCACCAAGAAAAGGTGGTGGTTTGTAGAGAGGTCTTCTTCAAGAATTAGACCACTCGCAAGCTGCCTTGTGTGATTTGAATAGTTGTCATGTTGAAAGGGTAGCATTGAGTTGACCTCACAGATTTGGTTGATTGAGAGGTCATAAGCAATCATGGATGGTGGATGGCTATCACAATCCCAAATCAAGAAATATCTAAGCTTAATTTTTGGTGTTTTGGTTTGGACTGGAAGGGCAATGTGGTTGGCTCAGGAACGTCAGTATAGGGAATCATTAAATTGGTCATCACTTTGTGGGACAAGGCTAATTACGGATTGCTTAATTGCTTGTGTGCTGTCATCCCATAGGCAATGAAAGCAACTATAGTAATAAATACAGGTAGATCGGATGGTAGAAAGCAAAGGTAGCAAATCTGGTATTCAAGTAAAAGCTTCGATCTAGGCTACTAGTATTTCTCTTTTATGGGCTTGGTGTACATATTAATCAATATGATATATATGCTCAGTGATGAACCTCTTCAAGTATTGTTTACATTTTATTTATTTTTTTGATAAAAATGACGAATTATATAGCTCTAAAGTGAGTATATTATGCCAGATCATGAGAAAGTAAAGAGTACAAAGAGAAGGGAATATCTTCTATAAATGTCCAAAAAAACTCTTCAGAGTGCCAGGCGATGAAGGAGGATATTGTTTACATTGTTAGTACCAGGAAATGTACATAGTACCATGTGACTCGTATTCAAGTTTTGCCACATGTGAGACTAGCTAAAAAATAGCTATGGTTCTACATATTTGACATGGGAGAGAGATACATATTTTCATGGAAAAAAGAATGAAGATTTTGTGAGATATGTGAGTAAGAGAGACATATGAAATAATTTTTTTTTTTGGAAAAAAATGAATGAGAAATAATCCAAAAGGATCTCCAGGCAAATGTGTACCAATTTGGCCATTACGAGTAGGACTAGATAAAGTTTGGAAAGAAGATCCACCACATCGAAATACTGGGTCGTAGGCTAAATTTTTGAAGCTCATAACTTGGCCACACAATGTCTGATTGGAATTAAAAAAAATTTAAATCGGACAATTTTTTGAGATTTTTAGAGGTGGTGCTTCTAGCGATCGAGCCCAAATTCCATCGAAGCCCAAAACAGACCGGTCAAACCGAAAATTTTTCCGAAAATTTTCTTTTCGAATAAGAATTTGATTGAGCATAACTCTCTATTCAAAAAGAATCGGGTGGAGCAACAATAGAAAAAGTTGATATAAAAGTAAATATCTAGCTTTTCAAAATTTTTAGCCTTTTTTAGAAAATTTATAATAGTAATATCTATTTTAGGAAAGAGAGTCATACTAAATTTAGGAAGAAGAATCCGATCCAAATTATGTCAGGTCAAACCTCACATTATAAATAGAGGCTATGTATCTCGATTTTTTAATCATTAATGAAAGAAAATGGAGACTTAAAGCCCTACTTTCGAAATTTTTCTTTCTTTTAGTTATCTTTCGAGAAATTCGAGTTGAGATGGTTGAAGAAAATCTTCCTTCTCGCCGATCAGATTTAGAAATCATTATTTGAAATCTTCGATTCAAAGTTAGACTCTTCCAATTCTCTACGCCTAAATTCATGCTCCCCATGCACTCCTAAATCATGTCAAAAGAGAGATTATGTGATATATTTTTGTGCATGAGAATTTTTTAAATATTTATAAGAATCTCTCTTTCATGATTTCTCCTCGCATGATTTCACTCGACATCATGGAATATCCGACACTCGAGAGTCCCCTAAATATATAATACACAGAAAGTAACCTACATTTGTCTCCAAAACCATTGCCTTAAACCAACTTTGAATGGTGAAGGTAACAACAATGCACGCTGAAACTTGCATTCAAAAACTAATGCATGTATTAAAGGCCACCAAATCAATTAATGGAGGCTGCAAGATATCTTAGGTTGGCCATCAGGCTAGGAAGCAAGCAGTAGATCAGAAACTATGAACTGCCGGCAGTGAAATTTGGGTATAGGAGCTAGCCAAACGTAAGCATTACGAAACAATAGCTTTGATAGGTTAATTGGAACCCATCATAAGAAGGTAATTTTTATAAGATTAAAGAAACAAAAAAAGAGCTATCAAAGTGACTTCAAGCCCTCTCGACCTATCAAGTCAAGGGTGTGGAAGGTAACTCCTTGACTTACGAATCCTTGGCGTGCAAAGCCATTACATCTAACCTCAGCTTGTAAAACAATGACTATTAATTAAATGGTATTAGGTGAACACCGTTCACTTTGTCATACGCTATAAGCTATCCTATCGCTCATTTAATAGATGCATGCACCACGTACGCAATATTCTATTGAAGCAATTACAAATTGCAATTAAGGCATCCACTGTACTGCAAAGTGTGAGTTGATTATTGAGTAGGTTTCATGTTATGTCCGCTATAGCCTTTAACATTTTTTCATGGAAGTCGGGACCTAATCGATGTGCACTTTTCAACGGAAAAATCTGCATCACATTCAATAATGTCACACTCGTTTACCAGTTCTCGTACGCACAACCTAGAGAGCTAGAAGGCGCGGTAACTTGTAATCATCAGTGGCTAAGCTACCTGATCTTAGATGGAATACAACATTTTAGATTGATATGTTAACTATGAACATAAATTATATATCAAATTAGATGAGGAAATATACTTCCAGCCAATGTCTAAGCTCGTACAAACATGGCTTCAAGAACCCATGCAGTGGATTAGTTAAAAAATAAATAAATAAACCGATATTTTAATTTTTGAGAGAGATAATAGGACTCCTATCATCAAGCTTCAAATTCTAGATACTTTTCTCCTAGGGGAAGGAGTGTCAGTCAACTACCTAAGGCCTTTTAGCGAAAAATAAACAAATTTCTATACAACTGATATGAAGCATGGTTAGCATGTTATCATGCAATGCTTAAGGGGTCCATGGCTTGAGTTCGATCTCGGCACAGTGATGTAGGCGAACAGTTGTTACTCTACAATACTTAGAGACTAGCAAGAGGATGTGGCTTTTTTCAAACTGGGTAGCTTTCTTTATGGCTCATCATTCTGGAGTTTTTTTTTAAAAGAACCAAGTGTCCATCTATTCTTTTCTCCGTTAGTTTTTCTTTTCTAATTTTGTTGGCTGCTGCTCGTTTTATATGAGACGCTATTGTTAAATAATAATAATAATAATAATAATAATAATAATAATAAGCTATGGCTTGGTTAATGGGTCTCCTATTGGCTAAAATTTTGAGCTAGCTAAATCCTATTTTATAAGAATTTCTGTGGGGATTGTTTACTAGTTTAGCATTGCTAGCTCCAAGAAGAAGTTGACGGATCATCTTTAATGTCGTCCATTTTCAGACATGGCATGGTTGAAATGCAATCAAGAAGGATACAATGAAATTATTGACAACGTTACCTGTTGAGCAATGTTCATGAGTCACATTTTTCTGAGCTACTTACCAAAGAATAAAATAACATAAAATAAAACAAACAAAAATTAGGCTGAGCAAATAAAATGACACCGTTTCGACACATCTCTCTCGTGATGAAGATGAAGGTTGATTTAAATGCCCAAACCAGGAAAGGCCCAAAAGTTTGTGCGGTCCCCCGGAAAGCTACCAAATGTCATGTACCGAGCCATTAATTAATGAAACATTCTTCAAGCTGAGACCCATCGGTGCCATTGGATCTCAATTGTTCCATAATAGGTCTTCTACCAAAGAAATATTTGACCTAATGCTTTATTTCTACCCTGGTTGATCCTAATTGGGCATTAGAAGTATATTGAATACTCTCTAATAACCGAATACTTTTTTCTGTAAATACTACATATTTGATTTCATCAATACATCTATTTTCTTCTCTATGAGTTCCAGTATCGATACTCCATGCTTAAGATCGTGTTGGCCATTCATCAAAGCTTTGAGATTTGTATGATTAAAAAAGATGTATTAAGAAAAGAATGATATCTGACCCGTGGACGGAATGCTTTTCGCCGAGGGCTTTAGGATTCCGGCACAGAAGATGTAGCGACTTCCAAGCGTGGACGGATCCCCCCCTGAGCAGAATACCGATGAGGAGGATTTTGTTGAGAATAATGATGCACCAAGAGAAAGGAGAACAATATGTAAAAGAGAGCTACTATCTTTGATCTTCCCTTAGGATCTCCTTCCAAATCCTAGACATCAAGCACCATTCCAAAGGCATTTCATTTGCCCATAAATGGCGACATATACAAGGGCATTGTTTTTCCTTGGATGCAGCATCATGTAGGAATGGATAAGATGGCTGAGCAAGGACAATGTTGATGCCAGATTAAAGTGACACTGTAGAAATTTGGATCTGAAAATTTGATAGGCTCTACAAGAATCTAACGTAAAAATGGGCTATATTAAAATAGTCATATTGTTTGCTAAGTAAAAAAGGCCAACAAAATAATTAAAAAAAAATACAGATAATAATAACTTTAGCATGTCAAATTCTAAACAAGAAATGGCTGTTAGATAGTATTTATATGGATAAGGTACCACCTCCCCCCTTTCTGTTGGTGTGAAGGTTGTTGGCAATGGAGAAAGACGACTCAAGGTCTGCAAATTGTGCTGATGGTGTGGAACAGTGGAAGGCAATCAAGTTCATGGAATGCACGGACTTTCGACCAAAAATTGGATCCGTTTATCAAATTAAATTGTGTTATTATGCTACTATAATGTTCAATTCTGTGTTTCGTCAGAAGTTTAATTCCTAATGTCCGAATCCATGATCAAGTTCTTTGTCACTCAAGTGTCAGTCTCATATAGAAAACTGATTGCTATTATGAACTGTGAGCTGGTGGCGAGATAGAAGACAATTTCCAGGCAAAGGAACAGTAATATTTACACACAACTTGCTACACCACGTAATGTCATTGCATGGTTTATTCATCGAAAACCTCCTATTAATGAAGGGATGTCTTTGGTTTTTATTACCAGCCTTCTCAAGAAGGAACACCTTATTCATATAATAACCTTCTGCTGGAGAAGGAAGTCAGGCCTAACTACATGAAAATTATACTTGAAATCTTTTGCTGGCGCAATGTCCATCAAACAAGTTTCCATAATACACCAAATCACAAACACTCACCTCATCTTGCCTCCAGAACCAATCATCGCACCGTTATCTCATGATGCCAACATGATCGATCATCCGTGTGTGATTCTAGTGTGGATGGCAGACATATATTTCTTGATTTTAATAGGACTCCTTACAAGAGTTGTTTCTATCTACTATAGTTTAAAAATAATCAAGTTATTAATGACCGGACGAAAACAAGAAATGACCCCTTACGTGCGAAATTATAAAAGATCTCCTCTCATGCAGTGCATGTATCCTAGTCCGGGCAGTGAAAGAAAGCTTGCAACCGTGAAACCTTCTCAAGGATCGTCGGGTCTAGCTTTCTGATAATCTGTGCCAGTAGACATGCTGAAACTTGAGGTTCGGGTCCGTCCATGATTAGGCAGTGCGCTATGTTCAGCGCCTCAAGATGTGCCATGTCATCTAAGATTAACAGCAGAGCTTCCTTTGTCACCATACAGCACTGCAGACTTAAAAACTTCTTGAGTTTGGGCACACCTGCAATCTTTGAGGCAAATCTTATATCAATGGAACCCATGACTTTTAGTTGAGAGAAGTTATTGCACTTATTACTTATTTCCTCCAAGATATCAGGATCTTCAATGCTAGGCATAGTTAAGGATTCCTGCTTGCTCCATCTTTCAATAGCCTGGCACAGTGCATCTTTCGTAAGGCAGTTCCAAGCAGGCAGCACTAGTCATTTGAGGTTTGGACACCTGCTCCGGAGCAAAAGAGTGAAGCAAATGCAACTACAGTGCAATTAGTAGCAAAACAAAAACATGAGCATATGAACTAGCATCAGAAATTGGATATCAAGATACAGTTAATAAGTATTGCACAATCAGATGCCACTTTCAAGTATATAAAATGAATACTTTACATGCTTCTGTTACCATCAGCTTAGGCTGTTTGCTAACAAAATCACACCCCGTTTTCTTAGAAGCAATAAGCAGGGTACGGAATTCCATAAAGCAGAATAATTGGAATGAAAAGGCATTATTATTTTCTCAAAAATGATGTATACGTTCTCCCTGGAATTCGGATTATATGATTCTTTGAATTTAATATAAAGATGCAAATAGTTCATATAATGTATGGAGGCATTAAAAATGTTGGCTCATCTTATTGAATCAAAAAAAGAAAAAAGAAAAATGAGGGCTTTCTGTTACCACAAGTGGGCAGCATTTAGTAGAAACAATTCCACATATGCAGTCTAACTCCACTAAAAAATTTAGATAACTTCTAATTCTTTGATGAATTTTCTGATGACTCTGGTCTGTCGATCAAATAGAAGACAGCATATTAGCATCTTCCAGGAATAATTTGTCAGACTACCATCATTAATAAAAAACTTCACATTTGACCAACTAGTGTGTTTACTTTTCTGCTCTAAGAAGAAGGAAGTTAAAAAATAACCGTTGATGCAATATGTCATCCACTGTATTCTGATATTCATTAGATAACTCATCAGCTCCAAACAAAGATCCAAGAAATAAACAATTGATGCTCATTTTCAGTTCTGTTCATAATAAATGTACAGTTCGAAATACTCCATCAATCTGTTCTGAATTCCATATTATTTTCTCTAAATCTTGCTTCCAAGTTCCAAAAAAAAAAGAACGTCAATGAAGAGGAGAAAAAGGAATAAGCATACATGGCATCTAGTACAACATACAAAAATAAGAGAAAAGGAAACCATGTTAATTTATCAAAATTGTCAAGAACCAAGTGTTAATCTGACTCCATCATGGAATGAAATAGGTGTAATGCCAAGCACTTGAATCAATTTGCTGATGTCCATGGATATGTCTGCTGGGGAGACAACTCCGCGGTTTGCCTACAGAGACAAAGATGCTGTCTGTAAAAGAAGAACATAATACATAAACACAAACATGGTACATATTGAATGATATAAAAGAACATTGATAAGCATTGGTGCAAAGAGAAAATATAAGATCAAAGAAACTCCTAATTGTCATCTGTACATTTATCTAGACAAGAACTTATAACTCCAAGAGAGAAAACTTTGCAATATCATGGTAGCCGTAATTGCCTGATAACCAAAACTTATCTAGCGCTTCAAGAGTTGAAAAGACATACCAATGATGCAGATACTGATTTGATAAGCAAGTGATCATATCCTCTGATGGTTGCAACTGTCTCAGCCATTTGAACCCTTGAAACCCTATCCCGCCCACCAACATTTAGAAGTAACTGCATTTGCTTACCCTCTGACATGAGGTATGTACAGACGCAATTATCAGTATTCACTCAGATGTTAAATTAACCTTTTGGAAAAGGTTTTTTTATTATCAAGAAACAACTAATTATTAGAATAAAACAATTGCACAGGAAAAACACAAAAAGAAAGAAAAGAAAAACTTAGATAAAATATAATGGTATTCTGAGACAGGACAAAGAAGCTTGATCAAAGATGTGGCAAGCAAGCAGGTCAGAGAGATTTGCAGACTCAGGAGATACAGTATGAAGTATAAGTGTGGTTTGATCTAGGCTGTGTTTTCTAAGCTTTAAAGGCTGGGTTATTATTTATTTGTTTCTTCTTTGGTTGTATTTTTTTCCTCTTATAAGTCAATTCTTTCTGTTGGGCATCATTTGTCCGGCCCTTATCTTGGTCACTGGCTTTTGGAGCAGCACGTCAGCTGAGGTTGGGAACAAAATGGTGGATGCCCACCCATGTCCATGCAATGAAGAACTTGGATTTTTGTAGAACAACAAAAAACATGCCATATTGTCCAAAAAAAAGATTATAGGCAATATTAATGTTTTAAGTGGAAAATCAATTGCCATATGTAATAACTATCACATCTATGATTATATATATTACATTATTCAGCTTGTTACATACATTTCTCAAAGAGCATGCTTGAAACTACTGCATTAATAGATTTGGCATCTGGAGATAACAAGGAGGTTTTCTTTTCTCAATTAATCCCTTGAGAGATCATTTCTCTAATTAGTAGAGAAAAGGAAAATTTAAGATAGGTGCAGAAGTAAACTATACAATAGTATAGATATACACATAGATGGATAAGATTTCTAGATCAAGGCATGTACCTGATATCCACTTTTTAATCAGAGTTAATATAACATTCACCATATCTTTAACATATACAGGGCAACGAAACTCATCGTGAAAAAATTCAACTTCCTGCCCAGGTGAAAGAACGCTATCAATCCACTGCATCCAAAGTCAGAGATGATTGCTTAGAAAATAACCATAGAGCAATTTAATATCATTTATTATTACATAACATTTCCAATGAACTTTGAAGATGTACAGGAATAACTGTCAAAAGGTTTCAAAAATAAATGATTGCATAAGTAATTCACCAGCAGGCAAGCTTAAGCTAGTAAATAGTAAAAGAGTGTGTTAAACAAATAAATTAATTAAATCCCATATAAGTGCTTGAAAGTATCAAGAAGATCGGAAGACAGATACAAGCTTAGATTTGAGAGATCAAACAGTAAGCCCACAATATGTCAACATTCCAAAGATGTTGGTCAAGTCAACTGCTTGTGCTCATGTTCAAACATTGTACTAGAATGATAATTTTGAATCTTATCCAGTTATCATTACACGAAAGTTGGAATTACAAATCGAAGAGTAGAATATGATTATTGAATCTCTAACAAGTAGACAGCAACGACCTTAATAAACAAGTTAATTTGACCATGTATAGGAGAAAGTTAACGGGTCACAAGGAAATTTGGGGCTCATCTCTGGCTTACCTGGATTGGAAGAGACTTTGCAACAGGTGAAATTGTCTGCGGCCCATAGATTATACTACTTCGCAGGATCGTATAGTTTGGATACTTTGCCATGATAAACTGCTCTGCAGCTACTTTGGATGACCCATACATATTTACAGGATTTGTTGCATCTTCTTCTTTGTAAAATGATTTCGTCCCATCATAAACTGTTAGTTTAGTAAAGTCATGTTAGATTCAAGTATGGTGACCCTTCATGACATAAAGAAAGACATCAAAAGGAACAGTGGAAAAGGAATAAAACAGAATAAAGAGAGAAAGGCAAGGTTTCATCTTCAAATTCTATTGTGAATTTTAAATGAAATAACAACCATACCAGAGATTCAGAGAACAGTGAGCCAATGATTAATGAATAATAGCAATCAAATGTGACCAAAGAGTTTCCCTTTAGCATGGAATTTCATGTCATTCTCAATTCGATCCATGCTAGTCACAAGTCCGCAATATATTTAACTAAAGAAAAAGGTGATACATTAAAAGTTCATAGGTAACCTGCAAAAGAAGCAAGCCTTGTAGATGAACTTATTCCATCGATGAAATTAAAAAAAAATGTAAAACATGTCAAAAATCATCTGTCTCCAACTATGTTGTTCGGTTGCTAATGTACCTTTACAGTTTTCATTTTATCGGCATATGAAAAAGTAACAAGAGAATAAACGATGATCGCAGATTCTCTGAAATTTGATCTATAGAATTGTAAAATTCATCCTTATAAATTGATATCCCTACTCGTTTAAGAGAATTCATAAAATTAGGACAAGGATGGGCGTCAACATGTCTTGAAGACCCATTCCTTAACCAAAAAGAAGAATCCACGCACGCAGTAGTATTTATAATACCAGTAAACGAGAATCTAGTGGATCTTCCATAAAAGTTGGCAGAGAATAGGCTTACCTTGATCAGTTGAAAGATGAATCAAAAGAGTTTTCTGGTTACTGAAGCTTGATAACCAGTTTACAAGGGAAGAAGGCAGGTTAGTAGCCATAGCAGCTACAGGATCCGTCTCACAAACACGGGGAACAGAGAGTGCAGCACAGTTAACAACAGTATGTGGCTGAAAACAAAATCGCTATCACTGTCCACTGGTTTCTATGAATGTAATCGTGGGGAAAAATATAAATAGAAGAAGAAGATCCCAAACATAAAGGATCTGAATGGTATTCGGACCTGGCCAAATTTGGCGGTGATGGCGTCGAAGCCGTCGCCGGTGATGAGATCGACGCGGAAGGGAAGCACCGGGGAGACGGCATCGATGAGCTCCTGGGGTGGGATCGGACGGTGGTGGGTGAAGGCCAGGTCGCAGCGGGATTCTCCGTTTGCCCTGGCGAGCCCTTCTAGGAGGTGCTGCCCTAGATAGCCTGTTCCTCCCACCACCAGCACTCGCTTCCTCTCCTCCCCCATTTCCCTCCTCCTCCTCCTCCTCCTCCTCCTCTCCTCTCTCCAGGACAAGAAGAAGATGAGATCCACTTCACAGAACTGAATCGGGATTTCCCCTCACGAGTTTCCGGCCCGAAGGGGTGGCTCGACCCTTGCCCGACCCGTCCGGTCCGACTATTGGATCGTGGTAATTTTGATCACTGTTTTGAGGTTCTGCGTACTCTTCTTCTCCTTCTTCCTCTGCTGAAAATAAAAGTATCATACATAATATGTATAAATATAATTTAAAAAATCAAAAAATAGTACATCACGAATACTGGATAACTCCGCCTCTCCTACTCAGAGATGGTCCTTCGAGTGGTCGGCAACAAAAAAGGCCACCCAATCTGCAGCACCATTGGTCTCTCTAAACACGTGCTTCGTATGGAGCACCATCCCACCATAGACCATAGCCCAGATATCTCGCAGCAACGGATGGTAATCACTGACCCCCCCCAGACTCCTACAGGATCCATCCAATGACCATCGCAGAGTCACCCTCCAGAAAAACCTCTCTTTCCTGCAGAGCATGCTGAACATAGCAGAATCCCGCTCAGACCGCTCTCAGCTCCGTCCCTGGCACCGAGGTGTCAAACAAGTGGTAATCCCCAACAACAATCATCCTGGAGTCTGAGCTCCTGATAATAAAGCCTGCCCCACTCGCCCTACCTCCCACTAGGATTTGTGTACTTGAATTGGATTTGGCTTCCGGTGTTTGTTGGATACAATGAGGACTGAACCTGAATCGAAGCAAATATGTCTGTCACGATTCAAATATTTTATATATTCTGTAATATAATTTTAATCCTGCCAGATAAAAGATTGTGCACAGGTATCGTATATTGATGAGGCCTTGTCCAACAAAGATTCGTTCAATGAAAATATTACAAACCTTCCACCTGCGTGAGAATTTTGTGTTCAACCTAATCAAATTCCGCTATATGGTCCAATCCAGTTGAGGACATGGCCCAAATTTAATTTGAGATGATATTGGCTTGGTTGGATTGGGTTTATGTTGGAAAAACTTCTACTATACGTTGGGTTAGGTTGGAATGGTTAGGAGATATGAAGATTGTGCTAGATTAGAAATAGCTCTCGGCATGCTTCAATCACCTGAAGTTGCAACTCTTCCTGTACCAATTGCTAGGCTGATGAAGTTGAGTGGAATCAAGGGTGTTAGGACCAATCACTAGGCTAATGAAATTGTGTGAAATTAAAGGTATGACAACAAGTTTGATCTAGGTATTTCTTAGCTAAGATACAAACTCACCGATGTAAAATACATTTGATTTAGTCTAAAATCGAAAAGTAAAAGTCGGACACTCAATTATTATATTTTAGTTTATAAAATTTTATGTTTATTATCAAATATTATGTTTGAGTTATAAAAAAATTGTTAGAGAGGAACTGCAAATTCGAATTTATCCGACCTCGATCTAAACCTGAATATTTCAGGTTTAGCCAGGTCATACTTCACTCTGATGCAACCTAAATGATCCTCTGGATCTAAATTTTTTTTTGCTAACCCAATCTGATCAACTAATGGATAGAATCTGGATCCAAAATTATGATCTAAATATAAAATCTGATTGGATTAAAATTAAGTATGCTCCGATTCGACTCAACCTGTTGGCAGCTCTTCATCCAGGAACCGGCAGCAATATTATGCGATTTTATAATTGCGAGCTGGGGAATTTTATGCTAGCTCGGGAAATCACATGGGGCTCGTTTGGTTCGCAGGAAAAGGAGGGGGGAAAGTGTGGTCAACGGGAAAGTAATGAAATGCCTCTTGTTTGGTTGGAGTTTTCAAAGAAGAGAGATGGGAAAGTTGTATTCCCATGGGAATATGATTCCCACATTTTAGGGCTCGTTTGGTTCGCGGGAAGTATTTTCCCTCCTAGGAATATGATTCCTGGGAATCAGATTCCTAGGAAGAGGATACCTAGGAAAGTACTTTTGGCATGTTTGGTTAACCATGGGAAAGTGACAAATTTCCAAAGTGCTTATGTTTGGTTAACCATCCATTTTCCTAGGAAAGTTGTGTATAATTCCTATTATGCCCTTAATAAAAATTAGGTCTTTAATGCCTCTTTAATGCTTCTTTAATGCTGAAGGGTCTTTTTGGGAAAAAATAAAAAAGAAGTGATTCCCACCTCAATGTTTCTCATGGGAAAGACTTTCCCATGAAATGTGGGAATCATATTTCCATGGGAATACAACTTTCCCATCTCTCTTCTTTGAAAACTCCAACCAAACAAGAGGCATTTCATTACTTTCCCGTTGACCATACTTTCCCCCCTCCTTTTCCTGCGAACCAAACGAGCCCTTATGGGAAAGTCTTTCCCATGAGAAACATGGGAAAGTTACTTTCCCATGAGGTGGGAATTACTCCTTTTTTATTTTTTTCCCAAAAAGACCCTTCAGCATTAAAGAAACATTAAAGAGGCATTAAAGACCTAATTTTTATTAAGGGCATAATAGGAATTATACATAACTTTCCTAGTAAAGTGGATGGTCAACCAAACATAAGCACTTTGGAAATTTGTCACTTTCCCATGGTTAACCAAACATGCCAAAAGTACTTTCCTAGGTATCCTTTTCCTAGGAATTTGATTCCCAGGAACCATATTCCTAGGAGGGAAAATACTTCCCGCGAACCAAACGAGCCCATGAAGTTTTCCGAATCGCGTCATTCATTTTGGCGGACGCTTGCACCATGCCAAGTTGGGAGCAATTCAGTTCCTGCGTTCCCCACGGCCCGACTTGATGACCCAGCGTCGCTGAGGGATCCCGCGCTCTCACCTTTCCAAAACCCAAAACCCTAGACTCTAAACCCCCTCGTTTCCGCCCGCATCCACCGACGCGGTCATGGCGTCCTCCTCCCTGCTTCGAGAGCGCTCCAGAGCCCTCCCGAAGCTCCTCTCCCGCCTCTCCCTCCTCCGACCGATGGGCGGCGGCCCCCGGACATTCCCCGGGGGCCTCAACAAGTGGCAGTACAAGCGGATGCACGAGAAGATGGCGCGTCAGAAGGAGCGCCGCCTCCTCCAGCAGGAGAAGCAGCTTTACCAGGCTCGCCTCCGCTCCGAGATCCGCGCCAAGCTCGCCGGAAAAGCATCCAACGAGGCCGCCGACGATTCCTCCTCCTCCATTGGTGGCTACGGTCCCATGTCCTCCAAGGACCACATCAAGGCCCTCGCCGACCGGTTCATGAAAGAAGGGGCCGAGGACCTCTGGAACGAGGACGACGGACCCATCCGATCTGCCCCCCGGAAACGTCCCACCGATCCGGCACCACCCCTCGATCTGAGGAAGCTTGTGACAGACCGCCGTAATCTGATGGAAGACCATGTCGGCGAGTCGAGATCGTCTCTGGCTTCCTTTGATCAGAGGAGGCGGTACTCCATTGCCGCTGGGAGGGGATTGAGGCCTGGATCGAAGCCCAGGTGGAGGCGGAATTCGTCGAGCGAAGAGGATTCTGACTCAGAATCAGGTTTTAATTTGGAAGGGGACACGACCAAGATGTATCGAGAAACCAAATTGGGGGTGAAAAAGGACTCAAGATTTCCAAGGTTTAGCATCGGAAGCGAGGAGAAATTGGAGGAAGAATTGGACGAGGGTGGTGGAAGGATTGCGAGGAAGAAGATGATGAGTGGGGCTGCCTTGGGGAATTATGATGTGAAGACAGAGAGGAGGGTGCCTAGGCCTGTTGAAGAAAGGAGTAATTTTGCCAATGAAATCAAAGAAATTCGCCGCGAGCTGAGGAAGAGGGATCTGGTTAGGAATGATGCGAGACAGCACAGGGCACAGGAAGAAACACTTCTCACTAATAGGAGGTAATTTGATGAAGCGATTTGTTGAATGTATGGAAATGATTTTGGTTCTATAACGTCCCTTTCTTTTTTTTAGAAAAATAATTTTAAAGCTATGATTTGTACGACAATCATTTAAGCTTCATCTAGAACAGAACACCAAGGTAATGATTATACATTACTAAAACATCATAGTGGGGTTTCGTGGAGATATACCTATTTTGAGGTGGATCTTGCAAACAAAGTAGGCAGTTTAACAATAACCCACAGCTTGGGTCGATAAGCATGATCAACAGGCATTATCTCAACCAATTTTGATATGTTTTAGTATTTCTTTCTTTAAAATTCATTTCTTATGACAGCCGTGTCTATTGCTGACATAGGCTTCTTCAATCCTTAATCACAACTCTCATAAAGGCTGGCGTTCCTTGCTTTGCATCTCCCTCAAGATTTTCTTATTTTTGCACAAGCCATCTTGTCATCTTGTAAACATTCATCATGTTGACATCTTAGTATCTTACTTGATAGAGTTATCATGATATCTTGCTGCGGACAGGGTGAGGCATCATTGTTTTTACCTGCATTGATCTTAATTCTTTGAAGAAGCGAATCTGAGGATCACCAATTTATCACCATGCCTTGTGGACAATAGTCCGGGATCTGTTGTCCTTGTTATGCTTCTCGCTGTAGGACTCCCTAATTACTGGACATTGTTCATTGCCACCAATATGCTTACCTTAACTGTTCATGTGAATCATTAAAAATTATTTTGGTAACATCGGAATTAAGCACTTCTCCCTGGTGCAGTTGATTTATTTTCTCAGCTTCCTTGAAAAAAAAATGAAAATGTCATCAATCATATTTATCTTTGGTGTGACAAAATATTCTGGAACTAATATCCTCTGTCTCCAACAGTATTTGACTAACGTCAGCTCCCTTTTTTTTCCCGATTCATTGTCTCTGTTCCTTGGAACAAATTTCAAAATATTGTAATCATATTATTATTAGCTTAACAAAATATTCTGGAACTTGTAAACTCTATCTCTAACAGCATTTGTCTAATGTCCACTCTCTTACTCTTCCAGATTTGATGAGTGCAGCATATCTCCACTGACAATCAAGGCACTTGCAGATGCTAGATACGTACAGATGACTGTTGTACAAGAGGCTGCACTTCCAGTCTGCCTTGAGGGTGCGTGTTTCCTAAATTCTTCAATTATATAAGTTTTCATTCTCTAACCTGAATGAGCTGCTTCCATGTATTTACTGTTGCTTGGTATCTAAAGTTTCTATTTTTTCTGTAAAAAAATATTCCTGTAGGGACGCTTTTCTAGCATTATACTCATATTTTAGTTGTTGGACAATCTTGTTGATTTAATTCTGACATCTCACTTAGATGAACATGGTCTTGCTTGGTAGTAATCTCTAGAAGCTTGCTTTATTTCTCAAATGCGGATAGAAACTAATAATAACTATTTTTTCTTTTAGGAAGGACACAGGTGAGAGTTGATTACATCAACTATGTATGGTGGACCAAATAGTCAACCATGACTTCTCTGTCCTATATATCTTAGTTATCCGTGTATTTCACTAATGGGTCTTCTTTGTTGATCTAGAAAAGCCCATTTTAGGAAATGCCAAATTTAACAAATTGCTCCCAGACTTGTTTTTCAGTAAAAAAGAAAAATCAGGGTTTTCGGGAACATTTCTTGTTCGAGTATGTATAATGTTCGATATAGGCTCTGAGAGCTACCTAAATCATTAGTTTATGGGGCAAACCCAGTGACTTTCTATCTTCATTACCAGCTAGAACTGCAGCTGTGAATGGTACTGCACCTAAGTGAAAACCACCCTGCATTTGAGTCTCACTACCAAGTACCACTCCACCATGATCTTCAAAGGACTATAACATGTAACCATGGTGATCACTGATATCCACAATAACCAATGATGCTATGATCAGCATGAGGTTGCTAATGCTAATATGCGGATGCTGTGCTTTGAAGAACATATGGTGAAGTTCTAAAGCTCTACTTTAAAACTCAGTGAACATATTGTCGCTAGCTGAAAATCAGCCAGTATTGTATGAAAAAGAAGGAAACTGTCAATTGCCAGGCATTCAAGAAGATTGGTTTCAAAGAACCTATGCCTTGTAAACATCTGTGTAGTTAATCTGGCCTATCAAAAGTTCAAAGTATAACTACTTAACACAGAAGAGTATTACGCTCTAGGGTTTACAAATGGATTAAGGAGGCATAAGCAGACAAATTTTGCAGAAAAGGATATGAAAAGATGAATATTGATTAATTATATTAACTTAGTCACCGGTAGGAAAAATAAAGGTACATATACACATATGTTGTGGAGAAAGATTAACATGGAAATAAATAAGGCTATATGGGAGAACTAACAAGACTTATGAGAAGGCGGAGGCTGTCCTTTCCCACTTAGATTCATTGGAATCCAAGGTAGGGTACATAGCCTCGCTATCAAGTTCTTCATTGAATCCTTTGCCATCTTTCTGAATGTATTTTTCTGCTGAAATCAAGAGACAATTACTTTGGTCTTGGAATCTGCATTCCTGAGATTGCATGAAGACATTTATCGCATAAAATATCATCCAACACTTAAGAGTGTATTGTGGGCAGTTTGATACTATAGTCATACTAGTGTTCTTAATGTCTGCTACGAGGAAATAAAGCAAAGAAATTGAAGTTGCACCAGTCTGGAGCCATGGAGTTGCTGGGCGGCTAGAGGTGCCTTTGAGAATGTAGTTCGTGATTTTTTTGGGAAGAATGTGTGGATTTTTTTGGTTTTGTTTTTAAGCGTAATTGCTTGTGTTGGAGTGTAGTACCCCCAGCATTTGCATTATAACTCTTGATGGATATATTAGTACTAAGAACAGCCTATTTGGTTGATGTGCGTTGATTTATCAATGAGTAGCGAGCACAATAAATTGCACATGTACTTGCATAGTTTTCTATTATTATAAACACAATAAATTACACATTGATTCTTATCTTCTTAAAATTATTAGCTGTTTCCTGATTTGCTGTGAAGATTTTTTTTAAAAGTTAACCATCCATTGTTTTGGTAACATTGGTAATATATGGAACTTTTTAATAATGACCACTGCTTGTCATAATTGGAGCAGGCAAGGATGCTCTAGTGAAAGCCAAAACAGGCACCGGCAAGAGTGTAGCTTTTCTGGTACATCAGCTCTAGTTTACTATACAATTTTAATTATTTTTAAAGATCTATTGGCCCCCTTCAAATCCATTATTAAAGATAAACAGCTTCCTGCAATTGAAGCAGTCCTCAAGGCGACAAGTAACAATATGAATCAAAGAGTTCTGCCAATAAATGTTCTTATTCTTTGCCCAACAAGGGAGCTTGCCATTCAAATCGCTGCCGAGACAAATGTTTTATTAAAGTACCATGATGGTAGTGGTGTTCAAACATTAATTGGGGGCACAAGATTCAAGCTTGATCAGAAACGTCTAGATTCTGATCCTTGCCAGGTTTGCTTTTTTACTATCTTCTGGGCTCAGTTCTAGTTCCTTGGTTCTTTTTACCTAAGATGCACTTCGATGTATTTAGAATATTTCGGTGAAGACACATAAAATTTTTCTCTTCACTTAACTACAATAGCTTGACTTCTGTTTGGTGTGGCATTCTCTAACTTCCTAGTGTTTAAATCCCTAGTTGACTACTCTCAAATTGCATGATTCAAAGATATGAATATCCTCGGTTTATGTAATCTAAAATTTGCAGATTATAGTTGCAACCCCTGGTAGGCTATTGGATCACATTGAGAATAAATCTGGATTTTCAGCGAGGCTAATGGGTTTGAAATTGCTTATACTTGATGAAGCTGATCACTTACTGGACTTGGGTTTTCGAAAAGATATAGAGAAGATTGTTGATAGTGTGCCACGACAGAGGCAGTCATTGTTGTTTTCAGCTACAATTCCTAAAGAGGTAATGCTGTTCTTTGTGGCCATGTATATGTACTTAGGTTGCATTCTTCTTCATCCCCCTCCCCCACCCCCCCCTCTCCTGCATTATTTACCAGTGCAATTTAAATATATATGTATAAAAAAATGACTATACAGGTGCGCCGGATTTCACAGCTTGTCTTGAAAAAGGATCATGTTTTTGTTGATACAGTGGGCTTGGCAGGTGTGGACACTCCTATTAAGGTATAAAGTTCTACATAACCCATGATTTCATCATTACAATTCCGGAATATTTTTCTGTGCATGATCTATGCCCATTATAATTCCAGTCAAGGAAAACTGAAAGTTATGCATGTCCAATATAATATCTGGAACTATGGCAAATATAGATGTCTGTGGAGCTTGTGTATTTGAACAGTCTATGATCATTTCTGTGTGGAAGTAGCATGGTTGTGGCTCCTTTTAGTCTTCGTAGGTCAGTGCAATACATGCACCCAAATTTAGGATGAAAGTTACTTCAGCATTTTTATAACACAGAAAGGTTGATTTATACCCGGTCCACTGCATACCATACTTCTAGTAATGCATGTATATAATGTGCAAATACGCATACCTCCACTTGAGTGCATACACACTCACAACCAGGCACACACCCATACATATGTACATATTTATGTTTGGGAGGATTAAACTGTTGCTTTATATCATTGTTCTGATCTGTTACTTGATGTGGTTGCATTAGCTTATATGCTTAAATAGTTAGCTCTTAAATACAAACATCTCTACTTGAAATTGCACAGGGAGGAAAAGCATAATGACTTGCATTATATTGCAATTTGCTTCTCTAGAAAGAATTTGAGCTTTCCACTGCTCTCACTTCTAGTCTATTAAATGCAGGTGCTGCAGTCATGCCTTGTTGCGCCGCATGAACTGCATTTTCATCTGGTTTATCAGCTTCTGAAGGAACACATCATGCATGAACCGGATTATAAGGTGAATTCTGTTTTTTCCCCAAACTTCAAACACTTTGTTGAGTTGCAGTCTCTAATATCTCCTGTCTTCAGGTTATTGTATTCTGCACAACTGCTATGGTAACAGCATTTATGTATGTACTTCTTCGAGACTTGAAGATGAATGTGAGGGAAATGCATTCGAGAAAGCCCCAACTTTATCGAAGTCGTATATCTGAAGAATTTCGGGAATCCAAGAATATAATTCTTGTAACCTCAGATGTTTCAGCTCGTGGAATGAATTATCCTGATGTTACTCTCGTGATTCAGGTAACACAACATTACTTGCTTTACTGCTTGTGTGGTTTAATCTGATCATATCTCATAGGAGTCATTGAAATTTTTATATCTGTTTTGTTTTACGTACTTTACCAACTGGTATCTTTTTGCAATAAAATCAGTAATCCTTCTAGTGGTAATATAGATAAGAGACCTACAGATTATCTGAATATAGATTTGCTTTGAAGATGTGTTTTCGGTGCAGTGTTACTGTTAATGTATTTGCTATTCTATACATATGTTTCATGGGCAATTGTGCATCATCAATGATACTCAGGTTGGCATTCCTTCTGACCGTGAACAATACATACATCGGCTCGGAAGGACAGGACTTGAAGGCAAAGATGGAAAAGGGATTTTGTTGCTTGCACCATGGGAAGAATATTTCATGGATGATGTAAATGATCTACCCATAGAGAAGTCCCAACTACCGGAGCCAGATTCAGATATGAAGCAGAAGGTTAAGATCAGGCTCTTCTTTTATTTGATGCGACACCATTTTGCATGGGAAATCCTTTTCCATTTCTAATTTGGTTAGCTTACATTGATTGATGTCAACATTGGTAATTGATAGCTGTATTAGTAGTTTTAGGTATAATGTGGTGCCAGATTCCTTTGTTGCAATTACCTGAAGAATAAATTCTTTAGATACATGAAACTTGGTAAATTTCTTCTCTTTCTCCTGGTAAGCTGAAACTCCCTATCAAGAACTTTCGGGGAGCTGGAGCCTATATAGCCTAAATCAGTGATCTGTCACTTGTTCCCCATGTCTTTCTTGTTTAATTGGGTTGTACTATAAACAAAAGAAATAATTTATTTTGTTAATCGGCTAAAATACAAAACTAGGGTTGTCTAATATATTTTTAAAGGATGTACTAAGATGTCCTTTGCTCTGCATAAATGCCCAAGTGATTAGGATCTGGCCAATATTTTGAGCATCCAAGATGTGTAAACATTCCTGTCAACAACCTCATGGCATCAGTTTCTTGTACCAAGTCTTGTATGATAACTGATAATCTTGTATAGCATCCAATGATCTCTTTCAGAATATAGATACATGTTTGAAACTCCAACTAAATGCCTACTTAATCAGCCTATTCTGAGTCTGATTGTTGGAACTTATTTAATTAAGCTTAAGTAATGTAGAAGCATGCATTAGTTGTTGCATTCTGAAGTTCCCAGTGCCACTTGTTTGGCACCATTGTCCATGCAATCATTAAATTGGAACTTTTTAATTTTGTTTTCTTTCTTCCTTTTTTTTTAAACAGGTTGAAGATTCCATTGAAAAAATTGACCCGAGCATTAAGGAAGCAGCTTATCATGCTTGGCTTGGTTATTACAATTCAATCCATGAAATAGGAAGAGATAAAACCATGCTCGCTGACCTGGCAAACCGGTTTTGTCATTCAATTGGCATAGACAAGCCCCCAGCACTTTTCAGGAAAACAGCTTTGAAGATGGGACTGAAGGGCATACCTGGCATTAGAATCAGGAAGTGAAACTCATAAACCCTCAGCCTGGCCGATTGCTAATATTTTCTTAAATTAATGCTGCTTCAAACTGGAGAACAAGGATGGCCTTGACAAACGTAGAGGGAATATGTAAATGACATGAACAGGTATTAACGAACACTATCGTGTACATGATGCGTTGTTTACCTGGTTTTCACAGGTCCACTGATGCATGCATGCATGCTCACGCTCCACACATCTGCATGCTCTTCATCTCTCTCTCTCTCTTATTTGAATGGGTCTTTGATATAATTTGAAGTGAATTGAGTCAAAATTTTATCTCTTGGATTTCTTTACCTTTTATGCATCTTTAATTTCTTCAACTTCACAATTGTTATATACTCCATCGTTTTCCTAATGCCTACGCATTTACCCTTGTTATTTTCATTTTTTTAATTCCTTTCCCTTTTTTGGGGGGGTTTCTCTCTGTTTCAATTGAATTATAATCTTGAACTGCCAATTTAGACTCTTTTTCACCCAAAATCTACTCTGCATAGGCATCAGGTTAACATGCGTATATGAGAAGTTGTTCTGTGTTTCCTTATTTGCATTTATGTTTTTTTAATGATTAACATGGTCTCTTTCAGCAGGCATCTGCAGGTGATTTCGTTGTTACCTTCCAAGTTTTGGCGTTCTGAACCAGGTCTCTTTATGTTTTGAGGCCCGCTTGTCCAATCCATTAATTCCGTACAGCTTGTAGATACCAAAACTGCTGGGATTGGGTTGATGTTTTATCTTGTTGAGGAACTGCTATTTATGTTTATTTCGACAATGTATACACATGATTTAGGATATAATTAATGATTCAGAAATCATCTTAAAAGTTATCATGTCGCTCCATGTATTATTCACGTTGATGTATTTATCTTCTGTTGAGTTGTATGGTAACAAGAACACCTCTAACCATAGAAGGGCTCTTAGCCAAGTTATTGTTATGTGCATCCACTGAAGGTGTAAGCATGGCATCAAGATGGCTAGCTTCCTTCTTAAAGAAATACAAAATTACGATGAATGGGGAAAGTTTTGTTTGGTGATGCAATCTGTCTTCAATCTACTGATTGGTGCTTGGTAGGCGTGAAGTGCCGAGTATAGAGACTTTGCATGCTTGCATGCCATGGTTTTTTTGGCTAGTGGTGCATTATTTAGACGATGAGCTTTTCCCCTAGATGCTTGTAGATGGTTTATCTCAAGGATTTACCACCGCCAGCAGCTGTTTAAAGCTTCTCGCGATGGGGTTTCATCCCTATGATCACAAAATTGTAGACTTTAATAAGCCTTTAAAAAAGAAAAGGAAAAAGAGAAATCACTTGTATCCCAAGCATCCATTTAGGACGGCGCAATGCAAGAGAGTTTTTTTTTCAAAAAATAATATTTTTTTAATAAATATTTTAAAATTTTATTTAAAAATAATTTTTCCAGCTTTTTAGATGTAGGATTACTAATCAAGTTTTTATACTTAAAATTTATTAAAATATTATTTTTAATCGATAATATAGTTAATCTATTTAATTTTTTTTACG
Source organism: Phoenix dactylifera (assembly GCF_051530095.1). NCBI lineage: Eukaryota > Viridiplantae > Streptophyta > Magnoliopsida > Arecales > Arecaceae > Phoenix > Phoenix dactylifera. Next base: position 20,756,195 of record NC_143205.1, read on the forward strand.
TAGTTGTAATAAAATTTTATTAATTTTAATTTTTTTTAAAAAAAAATTCAACAAAAACAACTGTTGCAAGGTATGCTTAACAATATTTCGTAGGCGATGCATTTTTTCTGTCTTTTTTTTTTGAAATAATTAAAAAATAAGTATAAAATTATAATAGTTAATAAATAATAGGTAGGAAAAGGCCAAAAAGAGCTCGGCGGCTGGAAGAGGACCTCTTCTCCGAAGGAAGAGAGAGGCGCCTCCCGTCTCCTCCGCGTGCCGTGCCTGCGGCCCGCCACCACCGGCGCGGGCGAGGATCGCCCGCCAGATTTCGAGGCGGGGCCTCTGGACGAGGCCCTCGGCCGCTCCTGCTGCTACGTCCGCTCCGCCAGCCCCGCCCACTCCGGCTCCTCCTCCGTCTCCTCCTCTGCCGCCGCCGAGACCGCCTTCAAGTCCATCTTCGGCGTCTCCGTCTCCGCCAACTCCTCCGCCCCGCTCCCCGTCTACGACGCCCCTACCGCGGCTGGAAGGCCCTGAGGCGGGGGGAGAGGGATTCAGGCCGGGGCCTTTAAAAAAGAAAAAGAAAAAGAGAAATCACTTGTATCCCAAGCATCCGAACAAGATCCAGAGGCCGTCGAGTGTGGAAGACGGGGGGCATCCTCCGTCGCCTCCTACACGCCAAAATCGTACAGCTCAGCGCTCTGACCTCTCCTCGTTCTCAAAGGACACGTCGCCTCAGCTCTCCATCGGATTCCTCCGCGACACCGCATCATCCGCTTGGGGCGGACGGTGTTACGTTGCGAACGGTGGGCGCGTTAGGCTTGCTTCCACTAGCCGTACCCCGGAAACTCCTTTCACGTGGACCCATCTCCGCCGTCCAATCCCATCTATAAGAGACCCGCGCTCGGCCTTGTAGTTCTATAAATCCAATCCCTTCTCACCGCAGGAAGTGGACCTCTAGATCCGCGCCGGCCCCCTCCTCGTCTCTATAGATCTGCAACTAGGAACCTTCCGCTGAGCCGAGACGTCCTTCTCCTCTGTGCGCCCTAAGAGGTATATTTCCTGACCAGTATTCTTTCCATCTTTCTTTGAGTTTAGGATCCTGAATGGTTGATCTCATTATCGTGGGATTCTCTAAATGAAAATTTAGTCTGATTGCTTGTCTGTATGACTGCATTAACTATGCCTTGCTTTTGTCGCGTCATGGCAGAGAGATCTTTAAGAAAGATGGCGGGGAGGAAGCCCGGCGTTATTGCTTTGTTTGATGTTGATGGCACGCTCACAGCTCCAAGGAAGGTATTGGAAAACCTCCATCAAGCATGTATCAAGGATTTTTTTTTTTTTTGTTGGGGGGGGGGGGGGGGGGGGGTGGTTTTATTTACGGAGATCGCAATCATTCCTCTGGTGATTGGAATTTTATTTGTGGAACTATTCACTGCATCACTTGTTTCCAAAATGGATCCGGTACTTCTAACTCTTGACTTTTGCTTGAATTTTTAAATTTAGGTGATAACGCCAAAGATGCTTGAGTTCATGGGAGAGCTCCGGGAGGTAATCAACTCTTGCATTTTAATGTCAACTTGAAAAGGTCTCGCCTCGACCTCGAATTTTAATGTCTTTGGTGGATGGCAGGCTGTCACGGTAGGCGTTGTTGGAGGATCTGATCTTGTCAAGATATCGGAACAGCTTGGGAAATCAGGTTTGCACTCCCATCTGATTTCACATCCGTATTAAAGATATTGAGAAGAGTTAAGAATCTAGGAAGCGTCAGTTGGTTACATTTCCATTTGTCAATGCATCATCAGCATAGAGTATTAATCTGAAAAAAACGTAACATGTTGATATGTTTTTCTTCTTGTGATAGGTTATTTAGGTCTAAATCTTGATATCGATTTCCCTTCTCAGCGTCAAGGCTTACAATTTTTGGACTATGCGGAGAGACATGAAAAGACGACAATCTGAATATAGAAATACTCTTCTGCTCTATAAACTTGTTTTCTTGAGAAAAGATTGGAGTACATATTGAGATTGGAAAAAGAAAAAAAGTTTGGTTTCATGGAAATCAATAACATTAACATACTAATGCTCTTTGGCCTGCAAAATTTGGCCCGTTTTCTTGGTTTTGTAAAGATGTGACCTGTGACCTTTTCAAATGCTAGACCTTTTAAAATGACAAGTGGATCACAGAAGGATTCCCTCTAGACTTTCATAGATAAACATATCCTTACTTTTCGTTCCCAAAGGATTTCTGTGCATAGTTTACCTTTCCTCATCATCTGAAGGACTAAAAAGTTGGGGCACAGTAAAGTGATGGAAGGATAAGTGTTTCACTAACCTTGTTTTGCCTTCCAATCATTTCCTTCTTCTTCTTCTTAGCTTTCTTTTTCCACTTCATCCATCGGTCTAGCTTACTTTTCACCTTTATGTTCTATGTAAATCAAGGAATTTGCAAATAATGATAATTTTACCTATAAAGAGAAAGACTTGTAGTTCGCACCTAGTTCCTAGCAGATAGGATTGTTATAATTGCCATTATCAGTCTCTGAATTTTGCTGTGCATCTTCTAGGTTTCATCTTTTAGATATGTAACATGGTAATAATGTTTGCCGTGCAGTTATAAATGACTATGATTATGTATTTGCGGAAAATGGTCTTGTTGCGTACAAAAATGGAGAACTCATTGCTAGCCAGGTATGTGTCATGTGTTGTAATGTAATAAGCTTTTATTGGATAAGTTTCTCATATAGTGCTTATGTTATTAAGTTGTGTTGAATTATTAATTAATAATTCAAGTACAAAAAATGATTGCTGGGAATAGTGATTATTTTTAAATTTCCTTTTCGATTTGGTCAGATACACCTAAACTTTAATTGGGTGATTCGTCTTTCATACTGGCCTACATGGTTTGCTACTTAGTATTTAATCCCTTCACTTGAGTCAACTTAATATTAGAAAAAAATTATGCAAGAGATGTACCTGAGTTATCTGGCTATATGGAAAATGGAGTTAATGTGTTCAAGCATGAAGGCTTCTCTCATTGTCATTCCAATTAGCAATCTTATTCATATCTGTAGTTATGGATGCTGGCCGACCAAAGAGAATCCTGTTCTACATTTTGTCACAACAAATAATATATTATTTTTCAAAAAAAGTCATGATTTTTAATATTCGAATTTATTATGCTTCATAACTTAGTTCTCTCGTGCCAAATAGGTCGAACCTGAAGTCCATTTTTATCTTTAAGGCAACAAAGTATCATATTCCACTTTTGAGTTGAGTTGGAAATGTATCTGATGCAAACAACTAGTTAAGGACATGAAAATGCATAGCCTTCACGAGGTTTGGTGCTTGCCAGATTAAATATTTGGTGATATAGATTTTGGAGCCAATTTTCAGCATGACAGTTTTGGGAAAATGGCTGTTAAGCCATCCCTTCAATCATGTTTGGGAAACAAATTAATTTGTACATCTTTAGATGGAGATATAAGCCTCAAATTTCTTGTGGATTGGTATACATAAAAATATATCTGGATTCACTCTGAAGCTTACATCTTAGTACCCATGGAAAAATTTTTTCAAGCATTGTTTAGGTAATAGTTGGACTGATATATTACTTCGGAAAATCTTATGTGGAATTATTAAAGCTGCCCAGCATTTCATAGGGCACGCATATTTGGTTGAACCTTAGCTTAGATGATATTTGCAATTCTTTTGAGCCTTCCCAGGCATGAGTTTGAGACTTAAAAAAAGTGACGCTATAAAGTTATCTGGCCAACAAGCTTCTGATTGCTCTTTTTTTTTTCTTTACCTTTTCTTTTTCTCCTAGTTAGCATTTTTTCCCCATGCAAGCACACGTTTAATTATACTTAAAAGAGAACCTTTGTGCAGAATCTTTGGTTTCTTCTGCTCCTTTCACATGCTGTCATGGAATTGCTGATTAGTATGTTCTGATCTTTTGATCTGTAGGCAATTTGAGATACCAATACATTACATATCTGTGAGGACACCATTTTTTCACATAAATTGGCATTATCTAATGAAATCATGCAAATGAATGACCATTTTATGAGGCGAACTTATAACTACTTCGCTCAATGCTGATGGCCATGATTAGCTGCAAGTAATAATAATTTGCTTCCGTCACCCATTTTTGTGGAAAGGTGATAGAACTGCTGCTATGACCAATGTTGTTGGTGCTGCTATGTTGGCTTTATCAATCAGAAACAAATATTAATAGTTCATTACTAATTATTTCTGCTAGTTTTTTATGTTCATCTCTCTCTCTCTGTGATCCTAATAAATACAAGTTACTATTTCTCATTCTTCAGAGTTTGAAATCATTCCTTGGTGAAGAAAAACTCAGGGTAAGATAATTTTTATATCTCCAGTTTATAAAGCATTCTTGAAAGATTTTCTCAAACTAGAACATTTTTGCAGGAATTTATTAATTTCACACTCCATTATCTTGCTGACTTGGATATCCCTATAAAAAGGTAAAGTTAAAACTTTTTTCCAGAAAATTCAAACTCTGTTGGGCTTAAATCTCTTGTATTGTTCTCCCAGGGGAACATTCATAGAATTCCGCAATGGAATGCTTAATGTCTCACCAATAGGGAGAAACTGTAGCCAGGAAGAGCGAGATGAGTTTGAAAAGTATGATAAGGTATAAAACATTCCCCGAAAAACCAACGCCACTTTTTTGTACTCAGCTAATTAATATACTTTCAGATGCTTGAAAATTGAAAACATTATATTTTAGGTTCACAACATACGACCAAAGATGGTCTCTGTGCTTCGTGAAAAATTTGCACATTTCAACCTGACATTTTCCATTGGAGGGCAGATAAGTTTTGATGTAAGTCCAGGACATTGTATTTTACCTTTAGAATAAAATTTGTAGTTGATTCTCATCTCTGCTTGGTTCCTATAACAGGTTTTTCCACAAGGTTGGGACAAGACCTTCTGTTTAAGATACCTTGATGAATTCCCAGAAGTCCACTTTTTTGGGGACAAAACATACAAGGTAAATTCTCAAATATTCTCACTTTTTCTTTGTGCATTTTCTGCACTAAAAGCTTAAAGGAAAGATTGTACATAATGAATAATGAAATTCTAGGTGATAAAATATCATCATTGCTACACATGCAAGCTTGTTTTCTTATCAAACCTCCACTTAAACCGAATCTTCTTAGTGGAAGATACACCATCATAACCATACAACCAACTTATAATCTTTCATGATTTTGACCCAACACTTCAGTTGACTGGCCCAGAAACCCTGATTTTCAATCAGGAGGGATGGATTTGAAACCATTGTAGGGAGTGGAGTTGTCTTTGTTTTAACTTGGATAAAACAAGCAGTAGGAGTGGAGCTGTCTTTGTTTTAACTTGGATAAAACAGGCAGTAGCTGTACCACCAGTCCATGCAAAAAGCATGTTCTTGTCATTTGCCTCACTGGCTGTCTATTCCATATGCATGCATCCATGCTGGTGAATGCAAGGTGATTTTGAGGTTTGGGTCTATTGATTTTATTATACAAAAAATGCCCAAAGAATTACATTTTTGTTTGCTTATTAAATTTTTGTTATAGCTTTTCACCTTGCATTTCAATGAAGACCTTGTCAAAAGAATGATTTGAAATCTGATTACTGTTTTTTGTGCTTAATTTTGGGCTTACTGTTTTGACTTGAATGGTTTCCAAGTTTGTAATATACTTGTGAGATCGTTTGGCTTTCACTGGTCTAATGAGCTTCATTTCTTTGTACAGGGAGGAAATGACTATGAGATTTATGTATCTGAACATACAGTGGGTCATTCAGGTAGGCTCTATCAATAGCTTGTAGGAGCATGTGTATGGCATTAGGATTACGTCTCTATCTAAGGTGCGGTATCTGGTTAGAGGTGATTCGTTCTTTGTATAATGCAAAACAGAACCACTCATGAAACATTTCTTAGGGGTTTTTTTTCCCTTTTTTTTAAACTTGGACAATTTCTTCTCTGTGGTATTAAGAATATGGGGCAGACTGATCTAGAAAAATAACTCATATTTTGTTAATTTTGACGCTTATCAGTTCAATCAATTAAGTCTTTCAGACAAACTTCAGCATATTGTTTGAGCATTGCTTGTGTCTTTGATGGGACAACTCTTCTCAGCTATCTTAAAACTATTGCAGTTCAGTTTTTTTTTTTTTTTTTTTTTTAAGATTCAATTGAAAATCAGTCAAAAAAATGCTTCACTTACCAAGTATATACAGTACAATAGTTGGAGGTTTTGTGTAAACAAAAAGGGGAGCATCTTATTTCTTTGACTGGAAAGCACTTAAGTGCTTACTTGATAATTCCTTCCAATTTGATCCATACTTGAAGATTTATAGAATAAGTAATATCTAAATATTAGAGTGTATAATCTAAGTATCCTCTTTCCTTGCTTAAGTTGTTGTCCTTACGTTGGTTTGGCAGTTTCATCTTGTCGCTTCACCTTCACACATCTTAATTCAGCCTCTCTCTGCTTTTTTCTTTGTTACATACAGTCCATGTATTTCTTTTGCTGATTCGATTTCACATAATTCCTTGTACAGTGACCAGCCCAGAGGATACAGCAGAGAAATGCAGATCACTCTTCCTGACAAAACAAAACGGGGATGCTTGAGCTTCTGTTGGCATACTGGATCATTTAATTTATTTCTTTCTTCGGTCAATTTAGCAGAAAATAGAATGTGTTACAGTTCCTGGTTTCATAAATTTGGTTTCTCTCTGGCTTTTACAATGTCTTATCTTTGCAATCAACAGCTTAGATGCCTATGTTATTTAATAAAGACAATAAAATAATGTTGGCGAATGCCTTTTCATTAACTCCTCCTCCTCCTCTTTCTTCTGTGGGATGTGGATGGATTTTTTGTCCAGTGTGTAGATGTGCTAGATTGTTGTATTGCTGAACACTACCATTCATCGAGCTTCTTTTGTTTTTTTTTTAAACTTTTAGTGAAATTGATATCTAATGAATTGCATAGAAATTTAAAAACCTGTATTAATAGGGTTGGAATGTCATTCCAAAAGGCATGATATTCTCAGCTAATTCAATTTCAAGTATGTTAGCATGACTCTTTTTTTTCTTTTTGTCTGGTCGAGGCACTGATACCTGATTCCCTTGAGGAAATGGTCTGTCTTCAGGGCTCTATGGAGTTAGCCCAGCTGAAGTTATTCTATATTTTGTAAGTTGTTCCTGTTAAGTTCTGAGAACAATTACAAGGAGTAATTTTTTAGGTCTTTATAAGATTCTGCAGATAATTCGTTTTTTACCAGAATTAGTAGTAACAAAACGTTATTAGGAAGTCCATCACATCATGGCATTTTCTCTACAGCTACCATGAACCTTAACAAGAATTCTCCTGAAATTATCTTTACCATCATATACCCTCATTGGCCAGTCATTCATATGCATATAATAACAGCATTCTTCTGAGCTGGGTGGAGCTACCGGATGCCATGTTTTCTCAGAGGGATAGCTTTGCTGAAAAGAATTAACAGACTCCAAAGAAAACGAAATGAAGTGAAATAAAGTTCAACAACTTTTTCTCGCCCCAGCAAATTGTGCTGGATTCCTCCTTTCTGTTATTCCATTTCATTAGCCCACAATTCACGGTCCGTTCTCCATTGGCAAAAATCTGTCAAAAATATAATTGTCTATTCAACCAGTTGAAAGAGCTGCTTTAGGTTCAGCAGCACATTTGCATGATCTCGAGCTATTTGCCAATTCCAATAACATGACACCCATGGGTAGGTGAGACAGCATACAAACTACAAGAGCCTACGAATTTCAGTAAATAATCAAGAAAAGCTTGCATGGAAGATAAACATAGTAGTAAGAAAGGGGACAGCAAATCACTATAAAGCTCTGGAAGGTTTAGTGAAAATTCAATTAAGAAAGAGAAAATTACATTCTGTGTACACTTGGGTGGCACCAGCCACCTCTCAGCCCTTGCAGCATTCAGGAAATAGAATCTTAGAAGAAAACGCAAATGATGGCATAGTTCCTGAAGGATTCTTGCTAACAAACATCATAATTGTCCTTTCATGTCAAAGCGAGTGAGACCTGTCCTTGCAGAGAAATCTAGATTGCTAGGGGCAAGTTCCGCAGGTCTTACTATCCAACTTATGAATCAATGTTCTTACAAGCTATGACAACATAGTACTGGTAATGCAGGATATTAAATTCCTTTAATGTCAGAGCTTCTTCAGATATCTCCTGCACCATAAAGCTCACAAGCTGATTTTTGTATTGATTATCTTACAACTCAGATGGGTCACAAGCTTTCTATAACACCTGGACTCAAGCTTCTAGAGCTTTGAGACTTCACATGGAAGTGCAAAGAGACCTTAATGTGGTATTACAGGAAGGAAAGGCCTGTGGTGGCTGCCAAAAGACCTAGTAAAATGAACCTGTGGGGAAGGCAGAACTTCGAAAGGAAATGACTGATACAGATAATCCTGAGAATTAAAACCTCTCACGTAACTGAGAAATTGCTCAAATTCCCTGGATGCTGTCATAGGAGCAGAAATGACAGAAGTCAGGACTGGAATTTGGCCAGAAGCACCATAGGATACAGGGGACTTTTCACTCACAGGACCAATATGTGAAACAAAGCTGCTGTTCTTAGGAAAAGAATCAAAAGCTTCAGGTTGCATAGCTCCTCGAGGACCTGGCCAATCCAGCACATGAGGGTTCCTTTGAGCAATGGCTGCAGAACTTGGATAAGTCGGCAAACGGATAATGCTTGGAGGCTGCCCTGGCTCTAAGTTGGTATTGACAGTAGGTGGAGGGCATCCTGCTACTCGAACAGCAAGCATCTTCCCCTCAATCCTGTATCCATGCATATTTCTCACTGCCTCAGCAGCAAAGGTAGGATCAGTATACCTAACAAAACCATATCCTTTACTTAAACCTGCTTTTTTGTCCTTGATTACCACTGCTTCACTGATGCGTCCGAAAGGTGAAAAAAGCTCTATTAGCTTATTAGTATTCACAGACCGGGGAAGATAACCCACGAATAGTTTAGATTCATCAAACTCTTTGAAGGGCTTGCCGCTAGATGCTGGTACAGAATGCGAAGCTGGGTTTGGCGTCCAGGGTACCGTGGAACTACTAACTAGTAGGCCATTAGAGAAGGAGATTCCATCACCTCCGAGCTCTGCAAGAAAGCTAACCTGATGCTCATTTGTCCGTGCCCCTGGGGCTGATCCTGTCAAAGGGCAAGCAGCAGTAAGATGGGCCACATCGCTACAGATATTGCACGACACATTGGTTTGGAATGCTGCTTTTTCATTTCTACTCGAACTGTCCTCTCTGACTTTTCCTTTCAACTCAGCAAGCTCTCTTAGCTGAGCATGCTTGTGCTCATTCATTTCTTCTTCCACAGGAACCAGTAGCTTCTCCACCAACTGCACTGCAGCATCCAAAGACTGCTGGGTGTCGGCCTCAATGTAGACATGCAGGTCTTCATTCTCAGATGGGTCATATTTTGCATCCGTATGCTGCTGGACCTTTCTTCCCTTGGCTGAACCTTTACCTCGTACAAGAATCCTAGCTCCAGTCTCCTTCTCCATTCTCTTTTGTGTATGCCCGCGGGGACCGATTATAAGGCCAAGAAAGTTGTAGCCAGGGTATTCTTCTACTGGTATATACAGCTTCCTGTAGAGCTTCGCAGGCTTGTAATCCATAGGAGGTTTAAAAGTAGGATTCCTCTGAATTAACTCTGAAATGATCTTCTGCCTCTTCTCTATGAGCTTTGTAATCAACTTTTGATCATCAACAAGTTCTCGTGCCTTCAACTTCTGGTTTATTTCAAGAAGCTGAGCATTCAACTTCTGGATTTCCGGATCAATTAGAGTTTCAGTTAGAGGCCAATTGACAAAATCAGGAAGCTTTAGAGGACCCAGCATCTTTAACTGGCTGTCATCGATGACCCATCTTTTTTTCCTCTTCTTAGTAGCCATAACACCACCATCAAATGCTGCCCCATCAGCTTCTGACTTTGTATCCCATCTACGTGGTCTTTTCTTACCAGAGCTCCCTGAATTTTCCTGTTCTTTTGAACTGATTACCTCATCAATCAAGTTACTGGGCTTGTCCTGGGGATCAGTGCCACTAGGACTGGCATAAAACTCTGGCTTTGAGTCATGGTCCTGTTTCTGCCTCTTTTCTACTTGCTTTTCCAATCTATCTGCTGATCTTCTTTTCTTCTCAGTACTGGAGTGAGAAGAATTTAGCTGGTGTTTTTCATTATTGCTGCAATCATTAGGTGATGAATCTTCCTCACCAGGTTCATTGTATAATGCCTCACTTGGTTCTGATTCAGTGGGCTTGCCATCACAGGTTTCCCTCTCAGTATATTCTTCTTCACCAGGTTCCTCCTCCTGGTTAAGTTCTTCTTCACAAGGTTTCTCTTCTTCATTCGGTTCTTCCTTATGTGGCTCTTCATCTGGTTCTTCTTCACAAAATTCTTCTTCAGACAGGTTGTCTGCCTCGCCAGGCTCCTGATTCTCAACATCAGCATGTTCATCATCACAGCCAATTTTGATGGGAGAGTTCTGATCAACTGAAACTCTCTGCTTCCCCATATTTTTGCTGTTTGCAAAATTAGCAGCAGTCATTAGCACGCGAGTAAGATTACAACATGCACAACTATTTTGTTATCAAATGCAAAATAAATCATCAACCATGACAAGTTGTTAAACACACACACACAAAGAGAGAGCGAGAGAGAGATGATGGACTTAAAACACAGGCACAAAAGATATAAACAAATAATAGATTATATTAATTATGTTATCATAGGGCTTTTCATGAATGCTTTGATCCACCGATTTTTCCAGAGATAAACGTTGTCAATTCTAAAGCCTTCAGCCAGCCATTATATGCTATTCTTCCAAATGCTACATTGCCAATTTTTCTTTCTATATTAGCTATTTTTGGACCAATCTCATCTTCAAAAGGGAATTCGAGGTTACAATTGACACCACTTTGTCACAGTTACTGGGAAAAAGAAAACTCAGAGGATTAATGGCTCTCTTTTAAGAGGAGGGTGAAAATATATATAACCATCAAAAACTCAATCCCGAGGCATCAATGTAATCTAAGATACCAATAGATAAAGACGGCTTTCAAGAATAGTTGATGAAACTTTAGCATTTCTTGATTCATCGGTATTTACAAAATTTCTCTATCTATCGATGTCAAACCTTGAGGTGGACGAGAATAATGAGGACCAAACCCCCATAACTAAGCTAAACCGGGAGTTGCTCGAATAAAAAATTTAGCCGATAAAGAAAAGATAAATCTGTAACACACACGCAAAAAAAAAGAAAAGATAAATCGAAAAAAAACCCGCTACATTGTGGTATTCTTAGAACAATTGAAATCTTTCCGAGAAATTTCGAGGCTTTATCTCCCAAACTCCGTTTATTTAAGGAGAAGTAAGATCCACATATGACTACAATCCAAGAACCCTAAGTTGAGAAATTTATATTCCGGGAAAGATGGATTCAAGAAGATAGACTCAAAACCCTAAAAGGAGAGCTATACCTGGATCTTTCCCATTAACCCTAGAGGCCAAGAAATAAACAGAGGAAAAACGAAAGAAAGAACTCAGGGTTCCGAAGGAATCCAACCTGTTCGAGTTCTAGAAGAGAATGGAGAACGAAGCCCTGATGGCGTGTCAATGGAGGTGTCTCTCCGGAGAAATGGAGTGGGTCGTCGTCGTCGTCGTCGCCGTCGTCGTCGAAGCTCTCAGGAGAATAAAGCCAAGATGAACAGAATTACGACAAAGTCCTCAGATCTCGAAATCATTTGCAAGAAGTACCGCGCGAGAAACGGAAGAAAAAGCACAACTACCACACAACGGCAGAGAAACGGCACGGGAAATTTGGGGCGTTAATACAAGACTTAGCTATAGCATTTTGGGTTTTACAAAATACATAAATCAAGTTAAAATTGATTAATCTAATTCTTAAGTCAAGAATTATAGTATCAAGTCCATCAAGTTTATAAAAATTCTTTATTATAAAAGTAATTATATTATTATAATAAAGGGTTTTAGTTATTATTGTTGTGGGATGGGGTTCCGAACTTTAGTCCCACATCGGCTAATCAGCGGAAAGGTCTGTGCCTTAAATGGGGGGCTCAATAACCTCTTCTTACCGAAGGCCCACGGGCTGGAGGTACAGAGGGCCCCTCTAAGGAGGGACAAAACCGTGCGGGGGGGCGGCAGCCGCTGGGCCGGTTCACCCGATCCCCAAAGCGGACAATACCACATTCGCTCTGACCTTCCGGAGACCCGAAGCGGCAATCCCAGAGCGGACAATACCTCGAGAGGGACGCAGATGCTTTTCCTGCTCGGCTGGTGTGTGGGCTGCTGCCGGGGTGAAACCCCGCAACAATTATAATTCTTAAATCAAGTTTGAACTTTTCCACAAAGATGTGCTTGGCCTTAGTTCAAATTAATGCAATAAATATATTTATAAATTCAACTTTTTGCAAGGATTATACATAATAAATAAGTTTCTACTATGCAATAATCTTAAATGGAACAATTTTGACGAATCATTTGTGCGTGATAGGTTAGTACAAGAAATATTTTAGTAATATTAACTTTAGTCTAGAGTGTTATAAAAAAATATCAATAAAATCTTTATATTCAATGGTTCACCAATTTTATTTTGGATGTATTCACACAATGATCACAAATCTCATCTACGGTCACTAATATGGATCTTTCGATATAAATTTTTTTCAATAATTGAAATTATATTTAATAATTTATAAATATTTTTTCATTATAAAAAATTTATATGGTAACTACAATATTTTTTTTTTTTTGCTAAAACAGGTATTTCATATATTACATGTACGAATATACCTAATAAAGTCAGAAAACAAAAGATCGCGAAGTGCTCAAGGCAACTCAAAATAAAACCTGATGTCATCATGAAAACTTTGCAACAAAAAAAAATTAGATATTTCAACTTTTTCTAAAGATATTTATCTAATTCTCCATTTTAACTCTAGGTGCATAGGACCTCAAAATCATTCTACGATGACTATATAAATCTTATAAATTAGAAAACTTAGAAAATTTTAATATTAATTTAGGGAAGTTCATCTAATTTTCCATTTAACTTCCGTTATGGGGCCCATGACCGCATAACCATTTCATGGTCGCCGAATGGATTAACATCAAAACATTTATGAAATAAAATTTGCACTAAGGGACGTGTTAATAATTATCCATTCAGTTTCATCCTCTCACCTGTGGAGAGGAAGATGCAAGCAATATTAACTTCTGCAGTTAAAAGAAATAATTTGTACATCAAGTTTGCATTAAAGTCGACGAAATGTTTGCCGAATTCCAGTTCGGAATTAATACATGTTGAGAGAGAGATGAAGAGGACAGAAAAACAAGGAAGAAAAGCTTATGCTCTGTTATTCATAATCGGAACAGTGTCATAGCCCTCTCTTTTATAGATGAGGGTGGCTGTGTGCAAGTAAGATACAGCTAAGATACATTTAATAATACAACTACTATACAGCTACAAGACAAGACAAGTCACACTCCTATATAGCTATAGAACAAGACAAATCATACAGCTAACATCCTCCCTCAAACTCAAGATGGTAACGAAGATGCCAACTTGAGTTTGTGAACCAAATCCCGATGACGCCCTGGTGGATGAGCCTTCGTAAAAATATCAGCGAGCTGATCTGCAGAAGCAACATGTATCAACTGAAGAGTGCCTTACTTGATATGATGCCGAATGAAGTGGCAATCTATCTCAATATGCTTTGTTCGCTCATGAAACACATCATTATGAGCAATTTGCATAGCACTTATATTATCACAATTGAGAGAGGAACCACTAGTCAGAGGAATACCCATATCATGGAGGAGCCATCGAAGCCAGATGAATTCAGAAGTAGTATCTGCCAATGCACGATACTCAGCCTCTGTACTGGAGCGAGATACAACCGTTTGTTTCTTACTTTTCCAAGAAATGAGAGAAGAACCAAGCAAGAAACAATAGCCGGTGGTAGAACGATGATCTGTAGGGTCTCCAGCCCAATCAGCATCAGAATAGGCTTGAAGATCCAAGGTAGAGTGGGCTGAGAAATAAAGACCGTGGAACAATGTACCCTTAACATACCGGAGAATACGTAAGACTGCTGCATAGTGTGTAGAACGCGGTGCATGCATAAACTGACTGACCAATGTGACTGCATAAGAGATATCTGGGCATGTAACAGTCAGATAGATAAGACTACCAACCAACTGTCGATACAAAGTCGCATCTGTCAATGGTTCGCCATCAGTTGGAAGAAGCTTAACATTCATCTCCAGAGGACTTTCCACAGTCTTGCTATCTGTCAACCCAGCACGAGATATCAGCTCAGAAGCATACTTAGCCTAGGAAAGGTAGTAGCCATCTAAGCTGGATGTCACCTCGAGACCAAGAAAGTAGCTAAGGGATCCTAAATCCTTCATCTCAAACTGTCGTCCAAGAAATTTTTGAAGTGCATGAATCCCTGAGACGTCATCTCCGGTAATAACCATATCATCCACATATAACAAGAGAAGAACAATACCGGCCTCAGATCGGCGAAGAAACAGTGCACAATCATATGCACTAGGAGTGAAACTTTGCTGAGTAAGGACTGAACTAAACTTGGAGAACCAAGCGCGAGGAGACTGCTTGAGACCATAAAGCGCCTTTCGGAGGCGACAAACCTTTCCAAGAGGATGAGCAAGACCTGGAGGAGGTTGTAGATAAACTTCCTCAGCTAAATCACCATTGAGGAAAGCGTTTTTAACATCCATCTGATGCATCCTCCACCGCTTGACAGCTGCAATTGCAAGTAAAGAACGAAAAGTGGTAAGACGTGCTACCAGGGCAAAGGTCTCTTCATAGTCAATACCATACTCCTGAGTGAATCCTCGAGCCACCAAACGAGCCTTGTAGCGTTCCACTAAACCATCAGCATGCGTCTTGATCTTGTATACCCACTTGCATCCCACTGTAGTCTTTCCAGGAGGCAGGTCAGTCAGATCCCATGTATGAGTGGCATGGATTGCTTGAAGTTCATCGGACATAGCCTTCTGCCAAAGAGGATTAGAGCTGGCCTCGTGATAGTTACGAGGCTCATAGAGGGTAGCAAGAGCAAAAAAGCAATGATAGTCATTTAGATGAGATGGAGTGGATCGTACCCGACCAGAGCGACGGAGGGTAGTACTGGGGAGGGGTTCGGGCTCGGATGATCCAGTTGTGCTGATTGGATCAGTGGACGATCCAGCTTCGGTGGAGTCAGGCATGAAGCGGTCTCTTGATGAGCTCTCATCACCTGCAACAGAAGAGGAATCTGGAAATAAATCAATAGGAGGATTGTTGAAGACTGGGGAATACTGAGGAGAACCTGTGAAAAGTGGAGATATGCTGGTAAACATTTTGTGTTCCCAAAAGTGGACATGTCGAGATATACGAAGTCGTTTGGCTATGGGGTCATAACAACGATAACCTTTATGTTCGATGCCATAACCAAGGAAACAGCAAAGACGTGATCGTGGTCCAAGTTTAGTATGTTCATGTGAAGGAAGTAGAACGAAGCAAGCACAACCAAATACTTTTAGGAAAGAGTAATCAGGAATTTTTTTATAAAGAACTTCATATGGTGATTTGTTTGAGATCATAGGAGAGGGTACCCGATTGCTGGTATAGACTGCTGTAAGAGCAGCCTCTCCCCAAAAAGATTCAGGTAATGCCGCAGAAAGAAGAAAGGACCTGACAATATCTAAGATATGCCGATGTTTTCGTTCGGCACGACTATTTTGCTGAGAAGTATAAGGGCAAGAACGATGAGATAATGTTCCATCTTGTTTAAGTACTTCCATAAATGAGGTAGAGGTATATTCCATGACATTGTCACTACGAAGAATTTTTATGGGCCGACCAAACTGAGTTTTAACCATCTGCTGAAAATCACGAAAAGTGTCAAGCAATTCAGAACGATCACGTAAAAGATAGAGCCATGTATACCGTGAGTAGTCATCAATAAATATCACAAAATATTTTGATCCTCCCTTAGTGGTAACAGGAGCAGGTCCCCAAACATCAGAGTGTATCAAGTCAAAAGGTGCAGTAGAAAAAGAAATACTTTTATTAAAAGGTAAAACATTTTGTTTTCCTAATTGACAAGAGACGCAATCAAAAGATTCAAAATTAACTTTTCCTAAATGACCATTTGAAGCCAAAAACTGAACGCGAGACGGAGAAGCATGTCCTAACCGAGAATGCCAGAGACTAGAGGATACAGCAGCGATTGATGGGATAAGACTGGAGTTAGGAACGTGTAGTGATATGAGCTCAAACAAACGACCAACTTTACGCCCGGTCCCAACGAGCTGACCCGTCTTCTGATCCTGCACATCACAACCTCTATCAGTAAAAGTTACTTTAAGGCCATGTTCCACAAGTTGACCAACAGACAGTAAGTTGAAAGATAATTTCGGAACAAGATATGTATTAGGTAAAGACAGAATAGGAGTAGAGACAGAACCTACGTGGCTTACATCCATATGAGAGCCGTTAGCAGTGTAAATAACAGGAACAGAGTTTAGGTTTGTGCTCAAGGAAATTAGGGATGAATCAGAGGTCATGTGATTGCAGCAGGCGGAGTCAATAAACCAGGAGGAGAGTTTACTTGAGATGGTAGAGAGGGCAGTGCGAGATAGAACCTGATGAACTATTGCCTCAATATCAGCTGTAGTAAGGGATGAAGTGGGTATAGAAGAAGAGGATGCAGAACTAGACGAATCAGTAGAAGCAACGGCCGCAAAACGGTGTGATGAGATCGTCTGGGCTTTCTGAGCTGTCTTCGTCTCCTCAGCTTGTTTCTTCCTGCACTCTGAGATCTTATGGCCTATTTTGCCACAATAGAAACACTGTTTCTGAAATTTACTAGTTTTTCCATTGTCTGACTTTGAAGAGATAGCTGCAGCAACTGGAACAGAAGTAGAGGAGATAAGGGGGTAAGTAAAATACCAGCTGATGTGGCCATAACCATATCAGTAGAGATGCCTCGACGAGTAGTCTGACGAGTTTCCTTTGAAATGAGCTCAGTGAGGGCGACCTCCACAGTCGGTCGAGGAGATCAATGAAGTAAGGAAGCCCTGGTAGTCTCAAATTCGTCGCGAATGCCCATCATAAGCTGAATAAATTGCCGACGATCTCTATATTCTTGAAATTTCTTAGCAGAGTCCTCATCTGTAAAATTAGGATCAGCCTGGGAAAGTTGATCCCAGAGACTGCTGATCTGTGAATGGAAATCAAGAATGGATTGACCAGATGCTTGACGCAACTGGTGAATCCTAGACTCCAGCTGAAACTGAAGAGCCAAGTCACTTGAACAATTGTAACGATTTGCCAGAAATTTCCATGCAAGCTTGGCATTTCGAAATTTTGGGAGAAGAGTTTGAATGGAAGGCACAGATGTATTAATAAACCAAGATAAAATCTTACAGTGTGTACTCTCCCACTCCTCTCGTCGTTCTTCAAAATCAGCATCAGACTCTGTAAGACCCTGTGTAGGAGCCTTCCTGTCTCCGGTGACGAATCTCCATAATCTGTGCCCAATAAGAAAAACAGACATATGTTGGGACCAAATGCTATAATTGGTCTCATTCAGAATGACCTCAATAGGGCGTGTAACATCAGTTGACAAGGCCATGAATGAAATCTACTTCTTCTTTCTTTCTTTCTTTCTTTCTTTCTTCTTCTTCTTTTTTTTTTTTTTTTTTTTTTTTTTTTGTGTCACGTCTCTGTAGCTGTAGCTAGTTGCCCAGATGACAGGTGACCAAACCCTTACGCCTCCGTACTTGCCACAAAGAGAGGCTTCTGTACTTGCAGCTCTATGTGATGTTTTAATGATGACAGAGACTAACCAAGGCCTTTCAACTTTCAACTAAGTTGGGGGTGGGGGCAAAGCGTAGTGTACCTTATCTCTTGTCACACTTCTTTCACCAGACCTTAGGAAAGAACTGCTCTGCTTTTGTGCCGCAGAGATGAAGGGAAACCCAAGGCGGAGAAGAGGTTGAAGAGAAACCCAAGGCGGAGAAGAGGTTGAAGATGGACCTTGTAAAATAAACCCACGGCGGAGAAGCAGAGGATGGTCCTCTTCTCCGGAGCCGGCACCTGACAGCGGACGGACAGGCGGGCTCCTCCTTCTTCTCAGGTCCACTCCGAGCTCCGGCGGGCAGGCCCGATGTGGGTGACAACAGCGGAGAAGAAACCCACGGCGGGCTGGATGTGGGTCACAGCAGCGGAGAATAAACCCACGGCGGAGAAGCAGAGGACAGTCCTCTTCTCCGGAGCCAGCGCCTGACAACGGACGAACGGACGGGCGCCTCTTCCTGAGTTGGTGACGTACGGCAGAGCCTTTGCACTACCGCGGTCGGCCGGTTCTCCACAAGAAAAATCCAAAGAAAACAAGTACTCTCCCGAGGAGAATGGATGTGCCAGATCTCGATGATCCTGGCGATGCTCGCCGCCGAAGAAGAAGAAGAAAACGGGGCCGGTGGTGGCCTACGAGAGGAGAGTAGAGAGAGATGAAGAGGACTGCTTCAGGATCTCCATAGCTCTGATACCATGTTGAGAGAGAGATGAAGAGGACAGAAAAACAAGGAAGAAAAGCTTATGCTCTGTTATTCATAATCGGAACAGTGTCATAGCCCTCTCTTTTATAGATGAGGGTGGCTGTGTGCAAGTAAGATACAGCTAAGATACATTTAATAATACAACTACTATACAGCTACAAGACAAGATAAGTCACACTCCTATATAGCTATAGGACAAGACAAATCATACAGCTAACAATACAGATATTATGGCTTCTTGGCTCTCCCTCCCCTCGTTCCGGTCTCGAGTCCAACGCGGGTTCTTAAACCCTAATCGCCCCTACCGAGTCTTCGCTCGCCGGAGTACCTTCCGTTTTCCGCCCGCCCTATGGCTTCTCTTCTCAGAGGGGGTTGAGAAAGAGAACAAGGGCCTTCTCAGATTCAAAGGTTCCAAAATCTTTGTTTTTTTTTTTCGAGTAATGTATGTTTTCTTTCTTTTTTCGAAGAAAATTGAGAAATATGTTTGTTATTGAGGGATTAGGTCTTCTGGGTTAAAAATGCAGCGCCAGCATTAGTTTTGTGCTTGTGGAAGTTTTCATGATTAGTGAAAGATCTCAAAAGTTGACCACTATGTTCGTTATAGATTACTTATTGACTGTAGGATAATACTTGTATTTGTAATTTTTCCTCTTAAACTACAGTTCATAAATTTCTGGCTGAAACTTGCAGAAGAATTCACTCAAACAAGTAAATAACTGAAATATGTTATTCAGATGTTTTATTCAGTCATTTTATGCTTCATTAAATTGTTATGGAGCAGATTCCTTTTCCTATAGTTGTGGTTGCTGGCAAGTTTTTCAAGCATATTAAACGCAGATTCTAAAGACCTCCCAATGACCTTTGATAAGTCAATTTCCTACACATGTATTTGAAGTCATATGCCATGATTCGTTAGCATTATTATGTCTAAGTTATTCTTCGTTTATGATCATCGATTTTGCTATATATTTTAAATTAATTGCAGAATATGTTGTAAAAATAATAGATGGAAAGAAGGAACAACTTATCAGTTGAGGCGTGATTTCACTGTCCTTAAGAATAGATCACGCCCTGGCGGCCTATCCTCCAGTCCTCCAGAGAGAGAGGATAGGGTTTAAAAAGAAAGGAAGAGGCGTATTTAAAAGACACGGCGTTTTACCAAGAGATAAAACAAAAAAAAATTAAACCGCAAAAAGAAACCAAACTCAAGCACACACCCGCGCGGGGGGTCTCCCCTGCGCGTGATGATCGAGCGCGACGCGCCTGGTTAAATGTTTTCAGATTGGATTTGCCAATTTTGGCTTGAACCTCCATTGGGCTCGTGCGTGCGTGGGCTACTTACTTTCTTTGCTTCACCAAGTTAAAAGGTTGAATACTACATAAAGATCTTTTGAGTTTTATCCCTTTCCAATGTGGGACTAAAGAAAGTACACTAGACAAAAAAACAAAAGACAAAAAAGGGCAGACTCGGAATTTTGAAATTTTCCAATAATCCCCCACATATTTTAAAATTCAATAATAAGTTAACGAG
The DNA here is from genome assembly GCF_051530095.1 of Phoenix dactylifera. Lineage (NCBI taxonomy): Eukaryota > Viridiplantae > Streptophyta > Magnoliopsida > Arecales > Arecaceae > Phoenix > Phoenix dactylifera. The sequence continues at coordinate 20,776,401 of NC_143205.1, forward strand.
CGCGAGAGTTCAACGCATCAAAATGGTATCTTTGAGACTGTGAACCATTTTTAGGACTAGTAAGTATGACTTACAGAACTTTTGGTGAAACATGAAATTTCTATGAACCAAAAGTCCTTTACGTAAATCAGTGACTCATAGCCCACATTGACCTCTCAAGTTCTGGGTTTGTTCTAAACGGGTTGGTGCAAATAGACCATGCACCTTACCTGGATATTCATGAGTGCTTTAGAGAACTGCCTAATTCTCATAGGAAGCAGCCCCACTCCCACACCCATATAGGTGGATCCATCAAGTATGTACTGCAGGTAGACACACCATCCTAAAGGACTATGGTATCCATTAAGAGCTTTACCTCATCCTTATCTACTGCAGTTTGCACTATCTACACCATAGGGATGGATTTTCAAAATTAAATATGATAGTGTACTCACAGTCAACTAGCGACTTGTTATTACCCATATGAACATGCTTCATGGGATCTCCAATCACACATGTTGGGTTTCTGTCGTTATTGACTTTGATATAGGCATTAGTCCCATCCCCCTCGATGTTTCACTCACTAGTTTTCTACCTAGTGGTTTTGTCAAAGGATCGGCCAAATTCAACTCCGACTTTACAAACTCAAGAGATATAATCCCATCATCAAGCAGCTGCCTTACAATATTATGTCTCAACCTTATGTGTCTACTCTTCCCATTATAAACTTTATTCTTAGCTCAATATATAGCAGCTTGGTTATCACAAAGAATAGACACAGAAACCCCGAGGGGGATGGGACAATATTGGGTTCTCTTCATAATTTCTTTCTTATATGACAATGTAACATTTGTGCTTCAAATTGATAGTTAGTATAGTATGCGACAATCATGATAAATTTGGTTATCTAGAAAGCTTTATAAAGAAACGAAACTGCAAACTGGCAGAACTGTTTAACGTCATCAGCTGGGCTTTGGCCGAACTTGTAGGATTGGCACTGCTAACTTGGTTTCTCAAGGCTTCAAGAACCTGCTAATGGAGGAAGTGACACTATAGTGAAAACAGTTTGGAGCCTCCAACTCATTGTTCCCCTCTTCTATCAAAGATGAAATTAGGAGAAATTGCAACTATATGTTGATGATTCCTGTCCTCTAGGGGTGGCAATGGTGCAGAACCACCCGACTCTTGCATTTCTCTTTCCCCTCGAGCGACTTCATGTTGTTGCACGATTTCTTGTTGTTGAGAAGATAAACCATTGATTGTGTGGTTGGATGGCAAGGGTACTTCTCGTTGTGGCCTGATCTTTTGTCGTTGAGGAGATAAACCATGGACTTTGCGGTTGGATGGCGACGGGGACCTTTCAATGTTAAAATGTTCTTTATTAAAACTGCAGCGATTTGAAGAATCTTGGAAACTATCTAGATTCTGAAGGTGCCGCAGCAGGTTTGTCTGAGATGATCCACTGGTTGGGGTAGCAGGCATACTTGTGGACAATGGGGTTAGGCTTCCAGACTGCCTATTCTCTTTCAAGTGCTTCCTGGCTGTATGATGCCATTTTCTTAGGGCAGTTGCAACTCTCTCACTGAATATCGTAGGCCTCATGTTGGAACCCATCTGTTAATGACCATCATGTCTGATCAATCATTTGTATTTATTGATGGAATCTGCATTTTGCTATTCGAGTTTACCTGTGTTACCAATGCATAGAGAGGAAGTGTAACATAGCTGCATAGAACCTGTATAAGGACACTGATCAAAGTAAAAAAAATATTAGATATACTGAAAGAAGAAAAATCACAGAACATTCTTTTACATGTCTGTGTAAGATCAACTAGTTAATATAACTCCCATGTTGGCTTCATCTTCTTATTTTCATTTTTATTTACTTAAATGTCTGTTATGATCTTAGCTTACTTTCTTGTAATTCAGATTGATTTTAATAATCTCAAATTGTTTCGTGAGTTGTTTGAAGAGAAAGACAAAGCAAAAAAAATGTAATCTGGTATAGAAGTTTCAAAGAACAACTAACGTATCTTTGAGGATTCCATAAACTTTTGTCCATGATGGATATTAATAGGATATTATAGTTCCCCTTCACTGAGTAATTGAAATGCACACTCAAATATAACTGAAATTGGCCATTACATTACAGGGTTATTGTGTTGATTATGTCAAATATTGTTTAATGCATAAACCAATAAATTGCAATAAACAAAGAGTAGGAAGCTAACCCCGTGGAAAATCTGACGACGATGTCTTCTACACGCTGGTGGAAGCATGAAGGAAACCCGAATTCATACTGTGAAAATAACATATAAAAAGTCATATTAAAACATGATCAATTTCTTTCTTCTTCCATCTATGATTTCCTGGCCAGTCAACCCCCCACCCCCTTGGTTGTGCAATCTGTTGCAATTACAAAAGATCAGTAGATTTCAGAGCCTTACCCAGCTCCACGCAAAAAAGGCAAGCTGAAAGGCGTTCTGCAAGACAATTAAGTATATAAAGGGTTAATCTAATGATGACGTGTCTATATCTGGAAGAGATTATTGTTCTTGCAACCTCTTACAGGTTTTGTGTACCCTAGGAATCATGAATGGGACAGTACCTGGAAGAGGACAAAGTGGATGAGGTACAGCATAAGCCGAGGACATTTGAACCAGAAGAGATCATCTGTGGGATGAACGACCGGCACTCCCTTAACAACATCTCCTCGCTCCATGATTTGTAAGGCCATCCTTATTATTATCACCTGAAGCTTTGTCCCTACAAGTAGTATAGTCTGCAAAAAATCTTCCTTGCATTAAATAACTCTCATGAAGTAAACACAATGATGATCATTACATTTGACAATGACGTGCTTCTTCTTTTTTAGAAAAAAGAAAATGAGAGTCCAAGGTGGAAAAATTGAGTAAATTGCTGTATTTAATCTGTGAGGTATCATTGCAATAGGATTAGATAATCAGGTCAGGGAAAGATAAATATGCTAAACTTCTCTAAAGAAAGAAAAATATGCTACTTAACAAGGTGAAAACATTGATCGATTTTGTATTAGTCTATCATTGCAGTGTGATGTAAAAGCAATTACTTTAAATCAATATCTGATAAATACAAAGTTTCTTGAACTGTATTCATGTTAAAATAAAAAAAAGACGCTGAAAACTTTGAAACTAAGCTGGCATTCTCAACTTACAATTAAAGGGATAAATGGATGCCATTGATAGGAGTGCCAGCCTGCCAATAAGGATCGTATAAGTACTTAACTGATATACATACAAGTTCTGCTATTATGTGATGGTATAATAAAGATAGAGTTGCATAGCATTACCACGAGTGTTAAATAGCAGGAAGAGTACTGCAAAGGCCCATAGTGGGGGGCTGCAAGTATTCAAAACGCAAACAAGAAAGGAACCATTAGCCTAGTTAACATATTAGATGGCTCATACATATTATTATACAATCTTGTAAAAATGAACAAACACAAGCTGAGCTCTAAATACTGCTCATGGAATGGGTAGGTTATGTAATGAAATTTATATGGAAAGACATTCTAACAAGCATGAATGTTTCAGACTGTCCAATCTTTCAACCAGGTGCATTATTAATTCATTCTCTTATAGGCAATCGATCAATATGAGAAAAAATCTATTAAAATAACTTTCAGTAGTGTTTCTCAAAACTTTTTATTCAGAAACCGGCAACAATGATAATGTTAGAATCTTATGATAAAGTTGTCTTTTGGTAGTGGCAGAAGGAACCATGCAGTGTAAAATTCTCAATTCCCACAAGAATTACGCCAGAACCTTTCTTTCTGTTGGTAAGCATAGCCATCTTCGTTATGAAAGCCATTTTTTTTGTTATATTTGGTAGTGATGTATTATACAGATATCTGCTGATTAATTTGGCAATCTAGAGCATCTTTCAGCTTAATTAGGTTATGGTTCATCTCCATCTGTGGTTGGAGGTACCTTCATCTTACTAGTTACACTTGCCAACAGTCTTAAGAAATTAGATGGACGTCAAAAACATCTCAGCATACCTGATCCCTACCACGACCTTCAAATCCTCCTCCAGTGATCTCTTTATGTAATTTCGAAAGTCAAACTTGCTTGAGCTTTGCGGGGCTAAATGTGCCTGAAGTTATCAAGTTAGAATGACTCTCTTTGCAGTTTGCCAAATGCTCTTACATAACTCTGTTTTGCTATTAATGGCGTACCATGATAAACCCATGTCGTAGTGTCAGATAATCAACTTTTGGAACTGATCTCACAAACTGTCTAAAGAAGCACACCTGTCAAAAAAGATTAGACTTTTAAGTATAAGGCAGAAGTTTAAGAAATAATCGTCTGCAATTTGGCTGTTCTATAGCAAATTGTTTTCAGAAATGCATTGTTGCATTTCTTGTTGTATTATAGAGTATATCTACCAATCTGTATGCACAACCCTTCCTATGGTATTGAATCAGAGTTTCGGTATTTTACTGTATATATTGGGTTTTATGATGTGCTATTGAGATATTTCGTTCTCTCGGCGCTTATCCTTGAAATTTCTTTAAGAAATCAAATAACAGAAAGCAGATTATTGGCTAGCTTGGAAGTAAGTAATTCCTTTTCTCTGTTAGTGTTCGAATGGCCTATTGTTTAATAGATTAAAATAATTTGAGCCTGTGTTTAGCTGATTAAGCATAAAGGCTCTTTTCCTCTTTGTACTGGTGATTAACGAGTTGTCATTATTCCCCTCCCCCTCCCCCACCCCCCCCCCCCCCCCCCCAACCCCAACAGGAACTTAGGGTGATGGCCCTTACAATCCAGGTGAGAATCGGCGACTTGCTCCAGAAGTTCAGGTGACGATGACCGAATGAAGTTTCTCTCGCCAATCGAAATCTGTCAGGATCTAAGAGTACCATTTCCACAACACTGCAGCTATAAGTATATTGAGAAACAAATGAATGAATTCCTTTTGTGAGTACTTCTGACCATTTCCTTTATTAACATACCATGCGAGAACTGGTATTCTGCTGTCCTCGTCTCAAGCTCCCATGATTTCCAGTGTCTCATCTGCATCAAATGTTTTCCTTCAACATAGATCAATGAAGGGACCTATTTCTGTGATAGGTATTCAATGAGTTCGCCATACCTTTAAACTGCCCAAGGCCATAGTGGATATGCAGTAGAGCACGTGGAAGACGGCTAGAACGAAGATAAATATGTGGAGTTGGTGGAGACCATCGGCAGAAATGAATGAGACCTTGTTCTGCAAGTTCATAGACCGGTCACTGGTAAGCTAATATAGATAAGAATTCAAAAGGACGCATTGCAGTAAAATGTTAAGCAAAGATGAAAAACAGGTGGCACTCTGTTGTGGTTTTATTTATACCAAATAAATGGAGTATTTGGGTCAGAGCTTTGCATTCCCAAATCTATTTGGAAATCTAAAGACACCTCAAAGAACAACAAAGGAAAATGCCCATAACATGATATGACAATGATGAGGAACAAAGCGTAGAGTGTTAGTGTGATTTTAGGAATTATGTAACAACTTGTATCATCTATAATATTTTTTTATTATTTTTTTAGAATGATTTTAGAATCACATAACAACTTGTATTAGTCAGTAATATTTTTTATTATTAGCCCGATCCTATATCAGGCTATATTATTTTTTTTGAATGGAGTTTATGTACGAGTATATAACTCTTGAGATATACCGAATATGATGGAACAGAAAAATAAAATTACTGCAAACATTTTAACACAAAGGAGTTGAGCGTCAATGGGCTTGGCTTTGGTCCAGATTTTTGAAAATCTTGGGAGGGCCTGTGCTGCAAACGTTAAGTTTGGCCTGCAAGATCCTGGATCATACCTGGCCACCCAGATTGAGAGGTCAATCAAGATGAAATCATCTGGTTGATTTTTGTTTTTATATGCTATCATCTTCCACCAAAAGTCGGTCAAACAATTTGTGGAACCAACGGATTCCAAACATTCAAAGGTTCCAGTTTGACAAAGGTGGGCGAATGACATAACGGTTAGGGAGGAAACAAAGAGAGAGGGCAAATGACAAGCCTGACGTTATGCCATGCTGTCATTTAACATGACAAAAAGCCTGCAGTAAATTCAGCCTATGACTATTTGTCATTTGAACTAGTCAGATCAATAAAGTTCACATTGTATGAATTACTGCAGGTCTTCTAGGTTGGGCCCTTCGGCTAGAATTTCCATCATGTAGCTGGACTACCAAAAGGCAGCTTAGAAGCCAGCCAGTGAGAGGGTGGATGTGGGCCTCTCCATGACATTTCCATCATTAATAGCAGATGGGAAGGTTAAGTTTAACCTACTATATCAATGGTAAGGACATTCATGCCACGAGTTGTTGACCAGGGAATAAAGAGCTAACTTGCCTTGGCCGCGCATTTGTCCGGCTCCGCTCCACCGCTCAAGACTCGTCGGAAACTGGCCATGGATTCTGAGTGGTGGAGAAGCCTCCGGCCGGGATTGCTTTCGCTGGATTCATGGCTCCCGGAGCCAGCAGCATCAGGGGCTTCCATCTTGCAAGGGTGCCATGAATGGGCAACACTCTTCGGCACGCATAAATCAGTGATGGTGCCTTGCCCAACCGTCAGGAGCAGCGATACGAAGCCGAGCAGCATCAGCTCTGTCGCAGAAGCGGCAGCATCAGCCGTATGTCTGTGTGAGAAAATTATGTTGATGGAAATCTTGGAGAAGCATACCAGATTTGACCTTTTCCAAGGCTTCATGGAGCGCCTTTTTGTGATGCTTTTTTAACCACTGCAGACAACCACGAGACTTACTGTTAAAATCATTGGAGAATTGAATAAGAGGATGAAATTAGCCGGATAGCTTTTTTTTTTTTTTTTTCGCTAAAATGAATGATTCATATAATACATTAAAAAAAGATCAGAAAACAATAAATAATTAAGCGCTCTAGGCAACTCCATCTCTTCAATCTATAGGATACTTCTGGAGTGACTAGCGGCCTCGTTAGCCTCTGAATATGTGTTTGGCCATAATAGCTCGGATATTCCGAAACAAAAGGTGGCACTCTTCCATACCGCCGGTACCATTCTGAATTTAGCTAATTATCGTCACCGAATCACCCTCGAGTATAACTTCTCTAGCCTACAATATGCACGGAGCATGACCTAAGCCGGCCCATGCCACCCTCAGCTCGGCCCTATAAAGTAAAACTTCTCGTGCGATGTTCGTAGGACAGTTGATAATTAGCTACTTTTAGCTCGAGTGCTCAACCTACCTTAGATGCGAGGTGGATGCCATGTTCAATGGCAATGGAGATGACGACGAGAACAGCGCATATCATCGCAACTGCCCATGTTGATGTTTCCTCTAGATTTCGTCCGCTTTCTCCTGTGCCCATCCTCGTAGTACACCTCCTTCAAGGGATACGAGGAAGAAGGCGAGCAAGAGGCTTCTGAAATGGAACCAAAGGAAGCCCAGCTATAAGTAGGACACTCTCACCATGAGAGTGAGAGTGGGGACGGTATTATTTGATGATTGACCGTGGAATTTTCTTTACTTGGACTCTCGTTCATCTTACACACGTCGCGTCTCCAATCATCAAGTCTACCGAAACAAGTCGGAAGGAGATCAATTCGTGACCGAAATCGCACTCTCGTCGCAACTTATATCTGCGAGTCGTGGGGGTCGTGCTTCCACAATGCATTCCGCTTGTGGTTGCATTCGCCGTCACCAAATTTGTAAGGGCTCTTGTGGGGTCCATTGAGGCCAATATCTCTCCACAAGAATAGAACGGCCCCACCAGCTTCCAAGAAGCCTTCTACACCATTGGATGGTCATGGTCAGAGAAAAAATGTTTTTGCGACCCCCTGTGGTACGCTAGTTCTGCTGCACTTCTCTGACCGCGAAAAAGATATCAAGAGCACTAGCAAAAAATCAAAAAAAAAAAAATCAAAAAAAAAAATCACGAATAAGTTTGAACGATTCCAAATAGCATCCTCGAGAGAGAATTTCTCATTTCATAGCCTGAAGGTTCGCCCAGCTGAGCTGACCCAACCCAAAGGCCAGGGCCAGATGGGATAAAGTTCAGTACTTACACCCAGTCCTTACTACTGTTCCAAGAGATATAAATTTCAAATTAAAAAACAACAAAAAAAATAGATTAACATTCTTAACAGCATATGCTACTTTGTATCCAGACTCACAAGAAGCTTTGAATCATGGTTGGGCAGCTCTTATTCATAGAGTAAAAAATAATGATCGTGGTGGTGTCTTACTGTTACCGTTCCATCTTTTCATAGAAAGAAAGACGTAACCCATAGATCAAATAAAATAGAGGTATCTGATAGATGGTTAACTAACATGCACTTAAGTTAATTTTCATTTCATACATATGCAGCACCAGGTGATTAGATCTTATAAAGAAGAGCAATTTTGGCCACAATTAAACGATCCAATTATTTAAACACAAGAAAAGGTTTAGTCCGTCATAACGTGGAATCACAGGAACAATCTCAGTCTGTGAAGTGCGTATAAAATGTACCATATTGTCATAGCCTACCTAGAAGACCATAAGCATCCACAGAAAACAATGTTGACTGAAATTTTCCAATCCAGTCCAAAAATATCACGGTTTCACTTCAGATGACACGTTCAGGATGAAACATTTTGCATTTATGGAATCTGACCTTAAGCATGGGGGACCAGAATAGGTGATAAACAAGTTTCACCATCTTTCCCGCTGCAACGAAAAATAAACCAACACCATCACCTCCATTACATGAACCAGAAAACAAAGAATCTCCAAATTAAGTTCTGAGTTCTGAGTTTCCCAAATTAAGAAAGAACTTGCCCAATAAAATTTGTTAGTTGAATGTAAATTTTTATTTTCTATGCTTCAAATCTATCCATTATGTGATCCCGTAATAAAGAAACGACCATTTAAATTGGTATTCGGTAGGTTGACACGAAAAAAAACTCATAGATTTGAAGGGAGAAAACACTCAATACTCCATTCATGAGACATCTCCCAAGAAGACATGCCTTAATTGCTCCAATTACCTACGACTTAAAGCTTTAGCACGTCTAAGTACAACGGCAAATGTGATAAATGGTCAAACTCCAACCTGAATACCTTTTCCAAAAGACCAAAACAGAGGAAGGGCGAACTTCCACAAATCTATAAAAAAAAAAAAAATGACAACGAGCGATCAGAACAATAAAAAAGCAGTTATGATTAGACGAAAAGAAGGAAGCTAATCTAAATTAGCAACTTTGAAATCTTACCTCATTGTGCATGTGGTGTGAACGCCTGATCTATAGTCAAGGCCCGGTCCACTTACCACTGTGAACCGGGCTTGGCCCGTCGCTGGCCCCGGAAGTCCTCTTCTCTCTCTCCGGAAAGTCCAAAATTAGAGCTGCCGGGACATAGGCTTCTCAACGTTGAAATCACCACTTATCCTAAAAAAGCAAATTTTTAATATTAGAGTTAAAAGTGCGGGGTGGGGTTCAAAAAAAACTTAAAATAGATTTATTTATATATTTTATATTTTCTCTCAGGTAACCACCCGCTCTCCACCGGCAACAACCCTCGTTCTTCCTCTTTTCTTCCTTCGAGTCCACGGCTTCTCATCACCGTGCTGACTGAAAATCGGGGCCGCGACGCTCGTCGGAGCCGGTAAGAGTCCGATCCCCCTTCTCCTCACCTTCCCTTGTGATTAGGCTTGTCGCCAGCCAAAAATCAACCAAGAAAAGGATCTATTCTACACCCCTAGTTTCCGACCTTTCTTCTCCATTTTTCCGGCCATCGGCGCCGTCCCCGCTTGACACCGAACCATTGGCCGAATTCCTTGTCCTCCTCATGACCCTCCATGGCAGAAATCATGGCCGCCGGTTATGGCTAATGCCCAGAACGAAGCCACAAGAAAATCCCCTAATATTTGGCCCCTTCCTTTGTTTTTCTCGCTAGCTAGTCGCCGCCGCCGACCGCTCTCCGCTATCCACCACCGCCGTCTACTGTCACCTTGCCGGACCACCACCAGCCCCCTTCCTTTCTCCTCTTCCTCTTCTTCTTCTTGGGATCGGCAATACGAGGTCCTCCTCCATGTTATGAAAGAAAGAAAGAAGAGAAAGAAAAAATTCCAACCCTATTTCTCCCTCCACCCGGTCCACGGACCCAATGAAGGATCTTGGCCTCCTCTAACCGTTAGTCGATTCTTGGAAAGGGGATCCTGAATTGGCCAAGTAGCCATGCCGCAGTCGGCCCCCACCATCATTAATCATTATTTTATTCTATATTTCTTAGCCCAACTCTTGTTTCGTGGTTGTGATGAGATGGATTATCTAGATCGGTCTGACTTAAGATGTTGGAATCCGCTGCCTGGTTAGCCATGTCTTCCACTCTTTCCTCCACCGCAACCTTCATTAAACAACCTTAAAACCCACTATTAATATCTCTATTGAACAATTTTGGTCTCAACCAAGTCTCTACTTCATGATTTATTGATTGAATTGCTTGAACTGGACCCACACGGAGCTGCTGCATACCATCACCGACCCAACCATCCCCCCCCCCCCCCCCCCCCCCTTCTTTTTTTTTTTGTTATTTTACTACTATTAAAGTTATCAAATATGAATTAATTTAGCTTCTAGTGTTTTTAAATAGATTTAGCAATTTCATCTATTAATTTTTGAGGATTCAAAGCGAAAAGAAATAAATAACCTTAATACTTCTTATTAATTTTCAAATGTTCACAAATCTTTCGTGATTATGATTTATATAAAATATAAAAATAATATTAAATATTGATATTATTATATTATTTTAAAATTAAAAATTAAGCATATAATATTATGAAACTTGTGATTTATCGCAAAATAATGGTTTCATGAATATTTCAATATTAATGACTTGTTTATAAAATATAAACTTCATATTTATAAAATTTATATTTTTATTATAAAAAAATAATTTAATGATTGTTCAACTATTAAAAGCTTATTTATGGGCTATAAACTCTATAAATCATTTAGTGTTCTATTTATGTATGACTTAAAAAACTATAATTAAAAAAAACATGACTTAAGAAATTTATTTTTAAAAGAATATGGCTAAAGACTCTCAAATAGCTATGTATAGCTCCTAAAAGCGAGGTAGATCGATATTAGTTTTATATGACCCTGCCAGATAATAGTTGGTGCACGACATTGCCGACAAATAATAGTAGTTGATATTTTATTAATTACAACTCTATCACGAATATAATAAAAACTTTAACATTTAATCGTAGAGATTTATGAATTATGATATTGTAAGATGACAAATAATCTTTAATTTTATCTATAAAGCTAACATGATCTATGATTTTGTTTATGTTATGTACTTGAATCCATATTTATGAAATATACATAATTTATACATACACCAGCATGGTTTATGACTTGTTTTATTATATTATTATTATTATTAAATATTTCTATTTTGTAATGATAGTTATTTTTTTTAAATGATATATTACTTGGGTGAAAACTTATACTTGAACCCACCCATAAAATAATGTAAAATTTATTTACCGAGCTATGTAGCTCACATTTTTTTTATTTTTTATTTTTTTCCCAAATAAATAGGATAAGAAATAGCCAAGGCTTGAAGTTCATGCTAATAAAAATGATAATTTTGTAGCTAAATTTTAGTTCTTTAATTGGTTATGAATTTATACCTGATGAAGTTCTGAATTTTGAGATTATGAATTTTGACAGAATTTAATCGCTCTGAACTAACACTTGTTCAATTATTTAATGGAGGATTGATTTGGACCTTTTATTTTATTTGAGATTATGCTTGTTGGCCTATTGTATCCCTCGTGGCATGATCATGTTATATTCCAAATTTTGGGGTAACATATGGTAAAAGATTCCCTTGAAATTTACAACCACCAAATTCAGTAGTCAACAAGAATATACAGATCAACCCACCCTATTTGTACACGTTAATATTGCAGCCTTCATCTGTTCTTTGTCCAAAGATGATTGAACAACCACCTGCAAAAACATCATGAGTCATATTTATTTCTTTAATGTCACAAATAAATAAAGCACCTGCAAGAACATGATTCATATTTATTTCTTCAACGTCACAAATAAATAAAAGCTAAACCTACACTTTAAACCAAAAGTCCAGATTTTGCATTTCATTTCCCTTCTGCATTTCTTTCAGATTACGTTCAGAAATCAGATGTAAGAACAGCTTTTACATGCAGCATCTCAATGAATGATGATAAGGTTGGCTTCCACGAAATTAATGCCACATGCCAAAAGTTGCAAGACATTGTTCATGAAGGAAATATGAACACGAGGGGAAAAATCAAACTTTTCTACCATGAACTAAGTTGTACTATTTTGGATCTGATTTACGTCCAACAGAGGGCAAGAATGCTGTGCGCTTTCTCGGAAGAATGAGAGTTTGCAAGAAATTTCATCATTCATGTGGCAGTCTCGTTGTCTCGTGGTTAAGAATGTCTTATATGTACATGACCTAATCAGAAGATGCAATTCTGAGGGAACAAAAAAACCAAGAAGGCATAAAGCAATACAAGCTGAGAAACAATGTGAAATACATTTACAAAGCACCAGCCAAAGTGGCTCTCGGCAATCGTAGTTGAAGCTTTAGGCTTCAATATTAAATGGAAGTTGAAATTTTAACATTGAATATTACTATATTTTAAAAGGTTATTGATCTAACTGTTGGAAAAAATTTCAGGGTAGCTATGTTCTCACATCACTTACTGATCAAGACAGTTGAAACATTTCTGACGTTCTTGAAAGTAAGAAAACCTTTTACTTGATGTAACAGGAGGGCTAATAGAATAACTCACTGTTAATCTGTTTCATTATTAATGAAATAGGTAATATTTAGAATGCACAGTGGTAGAAGGCTGTTTGACTTGGAGAAGTTGACAAGCACATTTGCATTGGAACAACAAAATATGTGGAATAAGTATTTCTACTAGCTTAGGCAGATACCGCACATAGGGGTGATTCAAGGTAGTGCAATGCTTCTGGGCCAAATGCAAATCCAGAGGATTTAACATTCTTTTTCATATATTCAATTCTCTTTCTTTCAGTTTTGCTGTGACTGACAAGAGTTGGAGTTGGAGAGCGATTATTGGAAGATAAAGAGACTAAGGGCACATCATAATGAAAGTAATGAAGCAATTTTAGGATTAACGCATAAATAACAAAAAAATTCTTACAGTTGAGCAGAACTAAATTGAAATAAGCGTGAGAAAGAACTTGCATAAGGTTACAAATTCCAAATTTATCTAACAACAGATTACAAAGTAAAGACACCAAAAAAAGTTACCTCTGGCTTTCAAAGTAAAGCAGATCAGCATATGGTTGTAATGCTTTTCCATAATAAGTTCTAGATTAAAATTTGTGATTGAATTGGTTGAACAGATTAGGTTTTTATTTCAGTTTATTTTATTTTTTTAAATGTTGAAAAGGTTCAGTATCATTGCTTTTCAGTTGTCAAAAAATTGATATTGCAGTAAGATATTGGACTTAAATTCATTATAAAAGTGAATTACCTATTTTTGATAGTACCAGAGAATTACCTAGTATAAAAATTGATATTGCACATCTAATTTAAATTAATTACATTTCTAAAATGCAATTCATTATAACAGTTTTATATTATTTGTGAAATTTCTATAGTAATGTACATCCAAGCATTTAGAACTAACTTCATACCTCTTGGACTTTGTTTTCATAACGAGCAAGTAATTTATACTCATCATCAAATGTAGAAGCCATATAAACCTGAAAAACATAAAATTTCATACACAAAAATCAGAATATACATTATAGAAAAATGAAGAATTAAAGTAAATTGAGGGACGATAGTAATTAGAAAACCTGACGGCCACAGGATGGAACGACAAGCAGACTTTCTAGTAATTATATTTACAGAAATTCAAACTATTCAATAAAATCAATACTACATGACACGGCTTTGTCAGGCTTTAATAAAATGCAGGCAGAATAAACTATATATATGCATAAATATGGATGCATGCATTTTTGTAGGCATGCACACACATATGCTTGCATGCGCATGCGCACACACATAGAGAGAGAGATTCTGTTCTTTTTTCCCCATCGCACCTGAAAGGTTGGAGTCAAACCAGGGCTTAAAAAGAAACGTCCTTTGGAAACACTACTGACTCCATCAATCTTCTGCAATTCTTTAATAAGTGACTCCACATCAGCCCACTGCTTGCATAAGTTCAAAAAATATGATTAGAGAACGTATCATGACTGTCCAAAGCATAAACAGTGAAAAATTATGGATGCATGACATGCAAGCAATGGTACAAGGAACTAGCACCAGGAACCCTTCTTTTCCTAAGTTCAACTAGCTCACTTTCTTTTGGATACTCTCCAATTTTAATTGATAAGCATGCTGCATTCGAAAAATATAATACATCATTAGAAAATAATACACATATCAAAAGAACAAAACATTTAGACATAAGCAGACCTTTCTCCAGAATTTTGGAGGCAGTTATAGACTCTGAGTGCTTGATGCAACACATCAGTGTCACATAACTTATAAGATAAACACATGTTGAATATCTATTAGGATCATTATTGTGGACAATCCAATCATAAATAATCAAATTATTTTAAATAATATTGTCAAGGATAACCCTGCACACAATAACAATACATGTACGCTGACAACATTGAAGATCTACTTAGACAAAACTGATTAAGCAACATATGGCTTACCATACCTAGTAATGAATCTATTTGCCATGGTCCAACGAAAGGTCATCAATTTTGTGGAATTATTTGAGAATTTTTGCTTCATAGCGATAACTAAGATGATTATCACATTATGTCAGATTAGATTTGGAGAGTTTTAGTTCTTATACTATTCATTCTTGTAATGTATAGGGGCATTCGGTATGGGGTGATCATCCCAAGATTAAGGGTGATATAGGTGAAGGTGATAAGGTTACCGCATTTAGTTGCACCACAGTGATTCTACGTGGCAGTGATCTCAAATCACCCCCACTCCTTAAATCACAACCAACCCAGTGATAGGGTACCCATCCTTGAGGTCAGAAATCCAAGATCACCCTAGGACAGTGATCTTAGGCTAAAATTTGAGAACAAAAATATTCCTCGATCTAACAAAAAAAATAGTAAATTAATATAATTTCAATATATTATATCAAACACATGAAAATCTTTAATCACTAAAATATAGTATACCAAACACGGTGATCTTAGATCATCGGGATCAAATTACCCCGGGATAAGGATCACCGGAGAGATCTAAAATCACCTTGGTGATCCCATTTGGGCCACCAAACGCCAACTATATGTGATTCTAAGTTCTCTCTCAACACTCTAAATCTAGGACTGCCTTGATCGCACTCTTTCTTCCCTCCGGACCCTTTTCAATTTGCCATATAGCTTTACTGCAACTGGTGAGGTTATTTATACAGATTTTGGACCATGAGAAAGATTGCTCTCTCTCTCTCTCTCTCTCTCTCTCTCTCTCTCTCTCTCTCTCTTGTGACTCTTTGTTGTTTCATGAGATCCGCATCTTCCTACTAGATTCTAAACTTTCATGCTCTAGCCTTATTTGACATGCTCATTTGTAGCTTCTCTGGATAAATCATATGCGACTCTAGTTAATTGCATCTTGATCGCAAGCCAAAGAACGACATGGTTTCCATGCACCAGCTAGGGGCTCCTTGTTCAGTTCTAACAAATTTGTAGATACTCAAAGATGATTGTCCATGAATCAACAAGACTATGGTATTGGATCAGAATCCTAGAAAGACACATATTTGTCCAGAGTCCAGGATGTGGAAACAGATGCATGCATCTCATAAAACATATTAATGACCTAATGTATAACACACAATTTAATAATATTGGAAATCTATCAGCACTAAATTAAATTTATTTCATAGTGCAAAATTCACATACAAAGGATTGCCTAATATACAAAGGTCATACAGAGATACCAGTCACCATTAAGAATATTTACGATAACCAACAAGACTTATCCCAATTATCTGGGGTCATAAGTATGAATTTTTTGCCATTCATGATAGCCAATGGCTACTATATTGTCACTATCAACTTATCAAAATCCTGCGTCACAACTTTCATACGTGCTGTCTTATGTTTTTCCCCTCTTCGCTAGCCTTTCAAACAAGAATTCAAGTTGCTTGGCCATTGAACTGAACCTAATCGATCAGGATGGAGAGAGATTCACAAATTAGTGGAATTGCATATGAAACTAACATTTTAACAGTTAGGCATAATGCTGTAGAGGTATCAAAGCATCATAGATGCTTATAGAGGAATCTTCAAGAAGCATCATAGACTAATTAATAACTGTGATCTGTTAAATAAGATGAGGCCACATTCAAATAATCATCAGTAAATAACTTACTGACCAAGAACCAGACGATACTTCTATTCTCTTAGAAAATTATTGGAAATGCAAGTTATCAAGTAAATTTTCATGGAGTGAGTTATATATGTTTTGTACAAAAATCCTCAAAAACTGATTAAATGATTTACATAGCAAAAGTTTTCATTGCAGTCCATTCAGATCTATTTATTCTCATAGGATGTATATATGCTCGCAAAAGTACACAGCTAACGGTTAAACGACTTACATAGCAAAAGCACTAATAACCTTGAAAAAATGACTAACTCACTTCTTCAGAAAATTCAGACAGGTTATCAGGATAAGCTTAAACTCACCAAGATAACTTCAAAAACTGAAAAGATTCACATGAAGCATTCATTGCAGTAGTACGTTAACAATCATTTACTTAATGATTTTGCAACTTAATCATCAGCAACAGCAGTACACGCAGAAAACAGTATCACAACAAAGAAAATTAGTTTTACATAGTTTTAAATAATGAAAACCCTCAATTCTTGGTGCGAGACTTATATTGTTTTAACTCTGAAGGATTCATAATGCAAGCTCAAACATTTCAGATAGGAAACTGGCACTGCCTTACTCACCCATGATGGAAGAAACTTAAAATCATAAATAATTCCGCAGCTACTAAAATCCAGAACCAATGCAAACCATTAAGGTAATGACACAAAAAAATTGTTAACAAGAGCAAGACCTCGATATCTGGTTGCCCTGCTTCGAGACTCTCACCCACAGATCTACGCTCACCAACAACAGATTCTAAGGCCTCCATTAATGGGTTTGGCTGCAAGAAAGCAAATAGCCAAAAGTTTAAGCACCGTATCTGACTGCTTTTATGCTACACAGAACAAAACAGAGATGATATGCTGTGAATACCATTATTTCTTTAAGAGATAAGGTGATGCGTTCCAGAGCATAATCCAATTGATGAACTTTTGCCTCCACAATCTGAAAGTAGAAGGACTGGTTTTAGAATTTTTAAAAGATATATTATGCAATAAGATCGATAAAACCATACAAAAACGTAATCAACGTGCTCAACTGCCAAGCGTAACAACAGCATGATTTCCATTAATTATAGGTAAAAGAAATTTGCATTTATAGCATACTCCTATAGAGCACCATATATCAATTACCAGTAAGTATAAATCCTTATATGAGTCAGCACTGGACTCTGACGAAGACATTAACTTAAGCATAAAAAAATGAAGAATAACCTCCTACTTTGTACATTTTAAATTATACAAAAAACCTTCCTATGCTTATTGCTTAAGAAAAAAATGGCAGAAAACAGAAGCATAAACAGTTCATAGGCATGTTTAAAAGTATTGATTCATTATGCAATATTTTTGAGATATAACAATCGAGAGGTACAGCAAAGATATGGTGGCTTGCTTCAGGTGATTTTGCATGTATTAATTATCCTCCGCCTTCATTTTCTACCACAATCATTTAGGTTGTACATTTCTTCGCTTTCCTGGAGTTAGAAAAATCTCACTATCCATAAAACAAAAATTTTGACCAAAGATCTGATCATATGAATTCTATGTCAATTTTTCTGGGTTAATGTGAAAACTTCCACTTAAATAAGTATGTACCTCACTTTTCAATAAGCCTGTCCAATCATGTAGTTTTTTTCTGACTTCCAAGTCAATTAAGTGCTTAAAAAACATAGCAGAGTAGCATCCTAGTGTGGTCAGGGGCCAAGGACGAACAGATTGTTCCCGCATATTACAAGGAAAGAAAGTAATGAAATAATTACTACCCCTACCTGACCAATTTTATAAAATGATGATGAGTCCAGAGTTGCATCCCATGACACCTCTGACTGGTGGATTAATGCAGGTACCCCTTCTACCTTTCAAACAATGATCAGTTTTATAAATATCCTAGCAGAAACATTTAAAATATGATCAAAAATAACTCAATATATATATATATATACCTCAACAAATATGCCAAAGAAAGTTATTTTCTTGATGCGGCATTTTATGACATCGCCAATACTAAGTCTAGCCTGCATGAAACTCAACATAAAATAAGTTGCTGTACTGAAAGCTTAAAGCACCTTATAGAATATGAGCATAAGTATTCCACAAAAAAATGATCTCAACATAACTAAGTTCATGATTCCAAACAAAGGCATAAACACTTCATGGAAATCCATCTGAGATGAAATACACACTTCATGTAATTACAACTAGAAATTAAAAGCCTCCCTAGAGTATTCACAAGAATAAGGAAATCAGTCGAACATCTAAATCACATGCATGACAGTCATAAGCCAATATAGGAATTCAAAATTAAATCATGAGGGGAATAAATAACAATTTTGACCATAAAGTTAAGAATTATCTCGTCCAAAGTTAGATTAATACATCCTTCTAAGACTTGTTAGCGGAGCCCATGGATTAGGCTCCACTAAAAATTGGTAAGTTTATCATTATTCATAATAAATGAGTAAAAAATCCCGGTAAACTCATTGCTTCAACAAGTTATGACTTGTTTAAGCATTATTCAAACTTAGAACAGTCACTTTTCAGGCTTTGGAATTGCAAGTAAAACAATGTTTGCAGCAAACATTGTTTACATCATAGGAGCTGAGCTGTCAAGGTATAAGCTGTGGAAAAATACAAGAGCCAACTGGAGACCGAGTCTAAGAAAAACGAAATGTATCTTCAAGTCAGTGAGGCAAAGTTTCACTGAATTTGGCTCATTGATACTCTATAATTCAATAAAACTCTACCAATGCTGGACACGTCCAGTGTATGTAACATGATGCCAACTAAGCCAGCCAAACCTACTGAAACCTCAACACAATGATTAAAAAGTGATTTATATTCCATTTTATTATATTGCAGCATACCATGAGACTTCTCTTTTTCTGAACCAACTCTTCCTTTTCTTTTGGCCTTCCAGAAAACATTAACTTTCTAGAATTTCTATCAACCAGTATAACAGATACTCTAATTCTCTGGAAAGAAGAAGAAGAATAAGAAGATATAAGGTCAGTACAACAGAAAGATCAAGAGAGCAGTAGAACAAGAATGTAAAAATTTGAATAATAAGCAAGTTCTTCAAACCTGACCAATAAAGGATGACAAGAACTTCGTCTTCTCTTGGTCATACGCCTCAAGAAGATATTCAAATTTCATATTTGGTGGAAACACTTCATCTTTCTGACTTGTCTCTTGACTTTTACGATTCTTAACATTCACACCATGAGTCCCCAGAATGCTCAAATGCTGCCTGTATAAAGAGGGGTCCAAACCCTTTTTCCTTAACCATGATTCAAAGGCTAAAAACTTCCATTTGGCACCAAGATTTCTGTATGGTAAGAAACCTATGAACGATCCAAATGATACCTGGGAGTAATGAAAAGTTTTTTTATAATAAGAATACCTTGTGAGAAAAGACTATTAACTTCCGAAAGCAAAATAAAGACATACAATTCCAAGACAAGTAACTCACAACAAAACCTCTGCTACTACAACTAATCAGTTCTACTTCAACTTTTTCTCCAGTTTGGAGCAAGTCTTGTGCCTTCTTCCACTCACCATCTTCAATTCCCTGCAATTGCATAACTTCCTCAAAATTAATTTGCAGGTTCAACAAAAGGTTAATTGGAAGGAACGAATCTTAAATCACCTTAGAAGATCCACATTCTCATTAGGAAAAGTAGTCTTTCTTGTTCTATCATAGTTAAATCTATACAATGATTTGTGTAAGTTCAAGAAAATCGAGTGATGCATCTTTACCTCTTGCTCTGCTGTTATCACATGCCTAGTTTCATAATCATGATCCCCATAATTGAAAACAACTTTCTCCGCTGTAGCTGGATGTGATGCTTCTTTAACAGATGAATCCAGCCTACAATTTTACAACTTCATTAATGAGGAAGAATTTGAAACGAGCTCACATGGCCATATAGCAGGCAATTGTTCTTATGAAAAAGATTTTTAAAGTGGTGGAGCACATGAAGTAACTGCTGAAATACAATTGTATATCATGACTCATGCATAGTGAAGTCTTGACACGTATATATATATATTTAGAACCAATGATATAAAGAACAGTTCATTTTCTCAGTTAAGTTCAACTTTGTTTGCAATCTTGTACAGAATGTTGGCATAGACAAAGATCCTGTGGTAATACATTCCGGCTTTCTTAACTAGGATGAGTTATTGTCCAGAACAGATCACTACCAAGAAGCACATATTTTGTCCAAACAAGGCCACAAACATTTCTAGGCACATTAAAGATGTCAAACACACCAACCTGCCATGCAATCAAGTAAAAATACGAGCTGCTAAAAATTTCCAGATAGTGTATCATCAGTTAAGAAATATGTGACATTTACATATACTCGTAATTACAATAAAAAAAGAGAATATAGAAGTCTGGCATGCGCGAAATACTAAAGCTGTAAAGCACAAAAGAAATAGTGGAAATACCTCTGAGGTTTTCCTAGTAGGGAAGCTTGCTTGGAGGTATCATCACTTGACTTCACTGAGTTATGATTCAAAGCTGTTGTGGAAGCTTCAACATCATGAGTCTCAACACCATTTTGCTTAGGTGGCTGTAACCCTTAAAAAAGAAGAGCAATATTAGCATTTAAACTCCGCATAATAATATGTTACCAGGCAAGTTAGTGCATTATCTACATCAAAACCACCACCTAGCGAACATGACCTGGGAAAGCAATCAGTATTACCATCTAAAGGTTCAGTGACATCATTCTCCACGGCCATCATGCCAATAGTTGAAGACATGTCCAAATTATTCTGTTGACAACCTTCTGAGGTTTCTACATCTTTAGTCACTGTCATCTTATCATTAGGTATCATAATTGGTTTCAAGAGCTTCACATCATTATCTGGAGCCCCTATCTCACTCGAATTTGACTGAATGGAAGCATCAAAAGAAACATTCTCTTGATCACTGTTCAAAGGCATTTTCATCACCTCAGGCTTATTTAGAAGGGTTATATTACTAGAATACTCACTAGAACCTTTCTTCATTTTCAAGAACAGATTCGGTTTAATTTTCATCTTTGAATTGATTTCAATGTCATCATCTTGAAAAACAGTGGGTTTCCGCAAGGCAATATCTGAAATGCCACTCTTCTGGACACTGTTTCCTGGAATATGATTTGGCTGCTTCTCAGTTACTGCAGGCTTTTCATCTGGCCTTGTGGCTTTGATTACCCTGTTCATGAGTGGGCGTGACAACTTCAAAGTTCCCTCCTGCGGCATGCTTTCGGCCCCCTTCTGGCTCGAGAGATATGTTCTATTTGGTGAGCCAGAATGCTGTCCTTCCACAGTCATATCCAATGGAACATTAATCATGCAATCATCTAGTTTACCTTTATTCTTTTTAAATGATTTCTCGACGTCAAGATACGAGACATCTGGGTTCGCCTTTCTTGCCATTATCTGCAGCTGGGAGCTCAAACATTAGATATATCGGCAAAAATGACAAAACAAAAGAATTAAGTAATATACCTCAGAAAGTAACACTTTTAGTACAATAGTCAACTCACTTGATGTAAACTCAACAACGCGCATAATGTTCAGCTGGATTATCTAGATTAGGAATGATTTTACACAGTGCTCTATTGATTATATCAGGCATTTTTTTTTTCACCTGAACTAAAGGATGTTTGAAGATTTAAATCCGTGATTTACTAATTGGTTTGCTATATCCACTCATCAAATTTATGTTTAAGCTCCAAGCGACCTACAAGGCAATATTTTTCTTTGCATGTCAATCAGTAAACTAATAAATTTAAGAGAAAATAAATGCAAAAAAAAATAATTTAAGAGGTGACCCCTAAAAAAATAAAATAAACAAATGCAAAATGACTCAAAATTCTTGAAAAAGAAATTCTTCATTCCAGCATATGTTGGAATACAACATAGAACACTGCCCTAAAACATCTTGATATTTATAAAGCACATAATTCTTGTTTTATTTTGCATGGCATCCAGTCCAAATTTATAGCTTCGTATAACAAAACAGAATGCACACAAAATTTACAAAGCACAGAGGAAGATAGAAATAAAGGACCGCCGAACCGCCATATATATATATATATATGCAACACCCGGAATTCTTTCAAGCATATTATCGCCTCTGAGAGGAATAAATAACAAACTGAGACTGCTAGTCTCCCAATCCGTGTACCGATCCAATGTATATGGTCAGAAGTCAAGAGTTGGGTCGCACCTTGGCTAGGGTTAGCTTGGGGTCCTCGCCAAGGAGCCGTCCGAACTTGAGCTCCATCTGGTCCCACTTGTCGAGCTCCGGGCCGTCGCCTCCTCGAGACGCACGAACCGCCGGGTAGAAGCCGGGCCGGCCATGATGAGGGAGGGAGCGACGCCTGCTCCCAGCAGAAGGGAAGCGGAGGAGGGAGCGGCCGCCGACGCTGCAGCCGGCGAGGCCTTCCATCCCGAGAGCGGGTTTCTTGAAACGCCGGTGGCCGGGGACGGACTAAAGCTCATGCGACTGAGAGCAGCGGGCAATGAAAGAAGGGCAGTTTGCACGAAGGGAGAAGAAAGAACGAAGGGTGTTCGGCGACGCGATGGGATAGATTGGGTTTTGTCGCCAACGGCCCACGGGCCGATTGGCCGGTCCTTCGGATAGAACTCACCATCCCGGTGAGGTTATTCGCCGTCCCTAGAATGAAAGCTGTTCGCCACCCGCCAAGGCACGGAGGGCGGCTATTACCCTGCCGTGGTGTATGCAATCACATGTCGAGGAATGGAGAAAGAGGAACTCGGCAATCGAGTTACCGGCAACATGAGAAGCTACCCAATCAAATATGCTGCTAATTTCTTTATAGATATGGCTTCAAAGCAAAGGATGAGATGAGTCTTCAGAAATGCAAGAGCAATGATGAGAGGCGTCACTCTTGGTATTCCGTATTTAATATTCAGGAGATTCATAGTTTCAGAGTCATGTTCCAAGATTATACTATTTGCTCTAAGCACAAAGATGGCGTGGGTTAGTCCGTCCCATGCTGTGCTCAGCTCAACCTCAGTATCAAATAGATGTCATCCACCAGCAACCACAAAGGATGAGCAGAAGTTTTGGATTAAAACCCCGACACCACCATATAAACCATCCTTCCTAAAACTACCATTAAAATTAATCTTGAGGAAACTGAGGATGGGTGCTCCATGCGAATAATGTTACTTGAGGAGACATAGTGACTGATGAGTGAGAGTCCCGGACTTCCCGAGCTGCCAAAATACTTTGGGAGTGTTGGAGAGAATAAACTTTGATGGCTGGAGCGATGCCTTCGCGAAAGAGGACTTTGATCTATGTATCATTAAACAATCTACCGTTTCTGGCCAATGATAGGCAGTGAGAACTACCATGTTCTCACATTTACCTCTTCATGTTCCTTTCTTATGCAATGATGGCTTTTGCATGTGAAGAAGCTAGCCTCCAAACATGACACCCTTGGGCGCTCAATTAAGATATGATCGATAAAAGCCTCCTCAATCTCTGGGCAAAGATCACAATTATCATGCAACAAGCTACGACAAGGGAGACAGTTATATACTACTTTCGATAAAAAGAGAGCCATTCTTGGATGAGCACCAACCTACCCAAACTGTGTCGTTCCCATCTGAAGAATTTATGTAACTCACAGGCTCTGATGCATGATGATGTGGTGCCTTCCCATCTGAGTTTATCAGGTGAGTCACAACCGCCAAAAGAACCTTAATGTCCAAGGCCTTCCCAAAGAATTGGCTTACAACAAAGCATCGTTCCACTTCCTCTCACATTGAGGTTGCATGCGGATGCGGCCAACAAAATTCGAAAATAACAAAACAAATAAAGAACCCAGCACTATATCACGCTCCCTTCAAAGTTCAAACAAAACCTTCAAAATGCCATCAAATTCTTTAAGGCTGCACCATCCACGGTGGAGGAGGAATTGGTAAAATCCAGGGATCATTGAGTATATTGATAGACCTATCATCACCAATTGTCCATTGAGTTTTAGTGGGAAAAAATAGGAGCATGTGAACACATTGATTTCCAAATGAATGGGCTAAACTAGGATCAATCGATATGTTAGGCTCTCTGTCCATGAATTATATGACCATGCCAACGCCGGACAGCACCGGATCCTCTAGGATTCAAATGGGAGGAAGATACTGAGTGAATGGGTTCTCTTCTCAATCTCAACCAATGTTGGTGGTGAATTGGATGCTAGCTGGACTTTGCACCGCTATTAAAAATTTTGTCTCATACCGTGAATTGAGATTGCCATTCATCCCTACCCAGGAAGAAATACATCAAGAACTTGGTTCAGTTTGCAGGTCTACTTGTTCAGGTGGCTAACCATAAAAAATTTTAACAATTTATAACTCAGTTAAAGCTTCGGCCAGACATGAGAACCCTTCCATATAATTCAGACATGCCGAAGTACAAAAAAATGAACCTAAACTGCCTAACACGCAGCTTAGCTCGTTCGCTTAAATCCATAGTCAAGAAGAGAAGGACAAGGTGCTGGATGAAGTTTCATTGATGCACTTGGGATATAGAACATTCAACTAGCGAGTTGTCTAAGTTCCCTCATTGATGATAGCATCACTAAAGCCCCCTTACTTTGTATACTTTCATGTATTTATCGAGAACTTTACAAGGATTATTGACAGTCAACTCTAGATTGTTTATCCATAATACAAAAAAGTTGGGAATGGATCTTCATATCAATCAACATTTTAAGGACTGAATCAGGTTCCGCTTCTCCAGCTACTTCATAAAACCATTTTTTATCATACTTCAGTTCTCTCGGTTTCAAAATCTATCTTCAAGGCTATTGTTGTTTAAAAGTTTTTACATACAAAACATAAGAGTAAACATTAAACAACCCATTAACCTTCGAAGTTATCATCCGCAAAAGCTTCCCAGTAGAAAGCGCAGATGAACAGAAGCATGAACAGCCCAAGTTGCAACCTGGTTCAGAAAATTAGCATGTTGTACCAACTCGGCAAGTACCTTTATCCAACACACTAATCTAATAACAATATTTACAAAACGTATCATTTTAATTTAATAAAAGACCAAGTCCTTAATTTCAATTAAAAGTCCCTGAAGGTTCAGGTGAAATCAGCAGTATTGTTTAGTGCTAATGTAACTGCCATCATTAATTTTTAACTTGTTCCATCATTCTGAAAGGAAAATCAAGAATGGGAATCCCCTGATATAATTAATAGCATTGCATGGATAGCAAGCACATGTAATTGGTTATCAGGGTGAATTCAAGCCTAGCTGCAATTTAACATCTCACTTGCTGGTGATGGATATTCTTTACAACATCCACTACTGCAACCTGGAAAATATAAACTTGTTTAATTAAAATTAGTTTAAGCATAATATTAAATCTGTTAAATAAAATAAGTGTTATTATATAATATATTAAACTAGCACGTCACTTCTATTAAATTAGTAACTTTTTAGCAACAGCTCATACAAAGTAATTCATCTTCCTTGTATAGCTCATCAACTTCTGACTATCCTCTCACTTCCAAATACTACAAAATACAATAATCTACATAAGCAAGTATTTAGCTAATGCTCAGTATTCAGAATATACGATAAACCTTCTACAAATTATGCTTTGCACAAAAACCTTCTATGACCTAAAAATTTTGTTTGCCAAATATACCCTAGCATATTTTTCAAAAAAAAAAATCAAAAAAAGAGAGCATGCAATGCAATTCCTCCCAATCCTTAATGAAGATCAGGTAAATGCCAGGGCCGCTTAGCACGCATTGTTAGCACTATCAGCTGCAACTGGGACAACAATAGAAACTAATACCAACAGACGCCAATGAACAGCCAGTTATTGATTAACTGTCTATAAACTTCTGCCATTTTTCTGTAGTATTTGGTGATATTAAGTAAAAGTTTTGGATTTTTCTGCACTAAAGGCAGAAGATACTGAAACAATACCTGAAGTACAAGCTCAATGTTACACTAAATTATAGCAATCATTAGAAAACTAGCACAATTTTTTTTTTCATTAATGGAAGGCACTTACAACTTTCCCCATTTTTTCTATACAATTTTAGCTTTTGAAATGAATTATCAGCTGTACAGATTTCAAAAATTTTGTTATCACCCAGTTCCAGTGTTAGATCGCCAATGTTCCTTCAACAACTTCATTCTCATCAGGATCAGAAGTCTGAGGCTTTGGTTTGGAGTCTTTGGACATAACCTGTGAAAATCCATAACCAAGCGAGCTTCCACTTGTCTCACATAACTGCAGAAAAAAAAGTCATTACTGAATGGTAGGAACTCATTGCAACACTTCACTAATAAAATCTGAAGTTGCAGATCGCTATTTAATTATCACTTTAATGTGATTGCCAGCCTATTGATCAAGTGTTATACTTAGAAAGGTTGCCACGTTTACCTGTGACTCTGCCAAGTCACAAAGTCTCGAGTCACTATTAAATTGACCAAGTTATGTTTTTCTATCGTCTTTTCAAACAAGATTTAGCTGAATTTTAACTAAATTCAATGATATTCATGGTTCAGCTAACCTAAAACTCAAATCTTACAGGCTTTTTGATAGTCAAATATTGGATTTCCATCAAATGATTTTATGATATGTGGCACTCTAAACATGATTTTCTTTAAAACAATTTTTTGATTGTTTCAGTGTGAACGTTGAGAAACGATAAATCAAAGGCCTCCAACAATATATAGTGTATGTTAAGATGATGAGTACTTGGTCTCATGACTCGGTTAGGGTGTTGGTCTTATAAGCCAAAGTTGCAAGTTCGAGCCCTGCAGAGGGACCATTTTATTTTAAATTTTCTATATTAATTTTGATAGTGAGCCTTAGCATGATGGTAAAGTTGCTCTAT